>NW_010388534.1:0-21683 GCF_000710305.1 Buceros rhinoceros silvestris | reverse complement strand
GAAAGAGTAAGAAGGTAGAACTAATTTTTTTTTTTTTTTTTATTAAGAACAGTGAACTAGCCAGGAGAGAAAAGTTCTTATAAAAGGATAGTATGATAATATATAAGGAGTTTTTCACACTGCCTCAAGTTTCCTTATTAAAAATGTATTCAAGTCTAGACCTATTTTCAATTTAAATTACTTTCTGGGTTTTTTTCTCCCTTCCCCCCATCTCCCCCGCCTTTGCATCATGGCCTAAGCACCTCCAAAATAAATTGAAGGAATAGGCACAGGGGTAATTGGTTTGGAGAAAATGAGATGGGGGTGTGAAAGGGAATAATAATGCTAAAGAGGGAAAAATGCTGCTGAAAGGAGGGAACTGACCCATCACAGTGCTCTAAAAGTATTCTTTTAGCTTTCAGATTGTATTAACTCAATTGCTTTATTAGTTATTACATATACTAAATATAAGTAACTATAACTCTAGATTTTGGAGAAATAACGAAGTGTGACTTTATGTGCCAAATCAATCTGTTCATTACTCGTTATGGATTTGATTCCATAAACAAAGTGCCCATCAGTGGAGATGAGATCATATCTTAAATGCCAGACAAACTCTGTAACGGCTTCAGGTCTCTGTGGAGCTATCCCAGCTTTCCTTCGACCTGGCTGCAGGCTGCTGCTTTTGGAAAGAGAATTTTGAGTTGGTGCCTGTTTCTGTCTTTATTATGCTCCCCCCTTCTCAAAGTGCCAGCCCTCCAGAGGAAGCACAGAGGGCACACACCAGAGTTTTTGCAGAGGGGAGACCTCTAGTTTGGCTCAATCTCTGATTCATTGAGGCTGAGCTGCTTCGTGATTTCCAGTAAAAACAAAAAAGTACATTTGTGACAAAGGCTTTTTATTTTGATTGCTGTGGAGCTTAATTGCTTCAAACTGGGGCCAGCTTTTGTTCTGTCTTGCAGTTAAGTAAATATGGCATTTATGATAGCTTGCAATTACTGTGCAAACCATCATTTTTCCATTTCAAAAGCTACCATTTCCCCATGCTCACTGCATTATCGAAGATGCCACAATTATGCGCATCCTCAGAAAGAGGAAATGGCTGTGGCACATCACATACTGTGGTGTGATGAGTGCAGGGAAATGTATTTTGGGGGTTTCTGTGATAACTGTTCTTATGGAGCTAAATTTTTGTAAGTGTCTGAACAGACAATTTGGTTCATTGCACATACTCTAATGCCTTTCCTGGAAAGACTTTAAATCAGCTATTTGTTTTTAAGTGATTTATGCATATGTGTAGGAAGGTAAACATGAGGTAAAATAGGAAAAATAAGTTACTGAATACTCAAACTCTCACGTAGTCATAGGCACAAATGAGAACAAAAGCCAAGAACCAATACCTTTTTCTCAGTAGGTGATGGTCTCAAGCCACCGAAAATAAAACAGATGTGCAAGGAGACCACTTCCCACAGGAACTGCTAAACCAGCAGATTGGCAGTGCCAGATCTGGGAAAATTGTTCTGGATTGGTGTTTGGGTTTTTTTTTTAATTTGCTCTTTGGCTTCCTGGAATTTGTAGAGTTCAAACTCAAATATGTGGTATCTAAAAGCAAAGCAAGAATAAATCTCTATCTTACCTTTTTCTGTCAGAGGCCTGACATTTATTTTTTCAGGCAATACACAATCTGAATATGACACATTGCAAGTGGGAAAACAGGTTTCGTCATTGTCTGGTCTCTGATGTGCTGGGTTCCTGATGCCTTCAGCATTGTGGAAACGGAGGGATATTTACAGATGGATTTGGATGTGTAACATCTGCTGCAAAAATAGATGAAATTTTATCATAACCTTATGCAAGAGGCATGTAAATTCTCCTGTCTTTTGCCAGTGAATTAACTAGAGATGTTGAAAAGTCACGTCAATCTCTTTTTTGCCAAAAGCTGTGGGGGAGAACTGTGGTGCAGCCTTTAAGTTTGACAACTTTCTGCTCTTGTAGAGCTAATCTGTCAAGCTAACTTCATCTCCTATTTAAAAAAAAAAAAGGACTTTGTATAAGGATGTTGATTAATAGGTGTTTATACAAATGTACTACAAGATCATTGTTTGTTGGGTTTTGGTTTTTTTTTTTTGTGTTGAGAGAAACGTAACAATAATGCTGTTCAAACACTTTGATAGCTTGATGTACTGGGATGATTGAATACTTCAGCTTTTCTTTTTGTTCTTTCATGGCAGACCCTTCAATGACTTTGGGACAGCTGGTAAACACTTGATTTATGCCTCATAAAGGGCAGAATCAGCTGTGTTTGTTGTTGAACAATATAGTGTTGATTTGGGAAAGAAGATGCTAAAAGCACCAGGGCAATAAAATCCCGGCTGTGACCATTGTTTGTCAGCCCATCTAATATAGGAAGTCTTGTCTTCTTCTCAAAGTCCTTTGGGGTTCAGGACATGCCTGTGTTCAGTTCAATCTGCTTTCCCCTGTCTGTAATATTTTCATGATCTATTTACCTTTGTCCTGGCCTCTTCTGGCTTTGCTCATGCTTGTGCCTCACCTGGTGGAGGCTGCAACCCCATCCCGCAGCAGCACTGCTACCAAAGGCATTCACTCCTAAAAATCACACACGGGGTTTTATGTGGCTTCTACTGTAACAAATCAAATAAGGCAGCCACCCACGTAGGACTCGAAAAAGCTGACTTTTTGTTTTGCCTCAGTGGTGGTTTTAATAGTGTTAGTACTCTGTATGTCTTCTAAAAGTAATGAGAGGAAAGACAGCACATACTTAAACTTAAAATGGCTTTAGTGTTGCTTTGAAAGGTGGGAGAGATTCAAGTGAATTGCTCTGCAAATACATTTATACAGTTAATTATATATGATTACATGAAAAGTGGCTAAACTTGAAGTGGTTTCTTAATATGTTTATAAAAAATACTGACAAAATAATGAAAAGGCTGTGTAGTAGAAACCTGTCACCTCTGAGTAAAAGAAGATTCAGTACTGCGGATATGTCTGTAATCTCTTTAATCTCTTGGATGCTTAAAAGGTCTCTTAGAGCCATCTGAAAAGTTTTATGCTTGATGAACTTAGCACTAAAGTGTCTGGTGTATCAGTTTTACAGTAAGCTTGCTTGTATGAGAAGGGCAGTGTGGTACCAGAGAGGCCAGAAACCTCCAAGTTGTTCCTAATAAATTCAGTTATTGCCTTTCTGTACAAGTACAAGTACACAGTGTGCATGGAATGAACAAAGCCCCCATCTGTCTCCTACTCGCTGTTTATGAAGTGTGCTAAGCAAGAGGGGGAATTACCCTTATCTAACTGAAGAAGTAAATTCATCTGTTCTTGTACCCCTTTGAGTGGCTGTGATTCAGTGGTAGTTGCATGCAGTCCCTCCTCGAACGGTGACTGCTTTCTTGTCATATTGCCCTCAAATAGGTGCAAATGAATCAAAACCACTACACGAATGCAGAAAATGTAAGCAAACAGGGAGAGAACTTTTGAGATGTTTATGGTTTGCCCCTAATAAAATATTCTTCTGAAATAATGAAAGGTATGTCTCTTGCTTCAGTGAAATTGTTTGAATGCTGAACAGATGGCCAGACTTCAACACCAGTCAGCTCTGTTGACAGGAGTCCATCATAATTTGGTTCTGCTCAATATTGGTATACTGCAGTCCTTGTTTAATGACACAGAAAAAGGTATTGCTAAAAGAAAGCTTAAGATGCTGCGTAAAAACTGTTATGCCTCACTATATGTAGCTGTAGTTTACAATAGTGCTATTGCAGAAGAGTGAAGTACAGACTTTAAAGTGCCACTGGAAATGATAGGCAATAGTATAATTAGATCTAAGGCAAGGTATGGTTGGTTTGTTTGTTTTACTGTTGCAGCATCAAAATAATATTCTCTGGTCTGACAAACTTTTGGTGATGAAAAGAAATGCTTGTGCTGATGTGTTGTCAGGAGGTTCACTGGATAAATGAGGTTTACAATAGTGGACCGTTGCATTTATTCTGGAGAGCCCTCATCACTCCTTTGGGATGTGAGCGAGGGATGGAGTTCTGTTTGAGCATTGCAGTGCTGGTTGCTGCAGTGGAAACACCATCCCTCATTTGAAGGCTCAGTGCTTTCTAGTGATATATGAAAGAAGACATTTTTTGTTGAGTACTTAAATG
Source organism: Buceros rhinoceros silvestris (assembly GCF_000710305.1). Classification (NCBI taxonomy): domain Eukaryota; kingdom Metazoa; phylum Chordata; class Aves; order Bucerotiformes; family Bucerotidae; genus Buceros; species Buceros rhinoceros. The sequence goes on along the minus strand of NW_010388534.1, from coordinate 17,538 downwards.
GGATTAATGTACGCCAGTCTGGGGTTTCATGGCCAAATCCACGTACTCATGCTGTTCTGTGCACTTGCAGTAAATTTGAAGCTCTCAAGAAGTATTGGACTACTGCATTTAAAGTACCTTGACTGCATCTCTGCAGGAAGTACGCCTCATTGCCAAAGTGCCGGAGCTGCTGTACGTGGGATAGAGCTACGCTTGGTTTTCCAGCATTGCTGATACACGGCATCCCAGTATGATCAATCATACTGGGATGTTTCATGTAATAACATGCTTATTGTGTGTTGGGAGATCTCAGATTAATGAAAGGAATGTTCAAAAGTTCTGTGCACAATGAATTCCTGCTTTACACGTGGGGAACTTGGTCCTGTGTGAGTTTTAGATTTTTGCTGTAAAGATGAGCAGCTGTGTTGGGTTGGTACGAGAACTTGTGAACTTTAGTAGTGTCTCTCAGTGAGCTGGTATCACAGAGACATACTTGCCTTTGCAAGCAAGGCGTACAGTAACCTGATTTGTTTATTTTTTTCTTTCAAAGAGAGGGAGGCAATTTTGTATACTTCCATATTTTTTTTTAATCCTATTACTCTGGATTTCTACTGATAGTCTGAGGTTTTAAATTTTGATGTTTAAAATACCTGTTTGTGCAAATACTTTCTGTGCAGGGTAATATTTCGGGGGTCAGAGGCTGAATGATGAAAAGGCAGATGTTTGTCAGCCACCATGCTGCATCATCCCTGCAGTGTGATAAGACATGAACAAGGTGCCAAAACATTGTCCTCTGACTGATGTGTAGCCTTTGCATCATCCTTTGTTATTGAAAAGGACAATAATTTCTTAACTTTGTTGGGATATTGGTAATGAACTGGACAAACTTGCATATAACCAACAGCAGCCTCAATTTGCCATCTCTGTGGTTTTTTTTCCCTGAAAAACAAACTAATTTTTATCTGAGTTTGTGAACTGTGATATCATTTTCCTGCATTTTAACTTCTTATTCACAAGATCCTCTCTGCTCATGCTATTTTTTTCTGCGTGAGTATTGTCATTTGCAAGACCATCATTTGCCTCCAGTTATGTATTTTTAGTTCTATTTCTTCATTGCAACACACATCTAAAGGCTTGGTTGCTACACGTTGTGTTTCTAGTATGAAAGCTGTGGAAGTCTGTACAGCACTTTGCTGTGTCTTGTATTTTATCAGTTGAAATTGATTGCCAGCTACAGCATGTGTATATTTAATGTGTCTAAAAAAAAAAAGTGTTGGCCAAATTTTCACATCTTAGACTTATTCAATTTACCCTAATGGTCTTTACCTTACAGTTACGTTCAGACAGTGGAGGATAAAATAGACTGAAAATTTTTCTCAGAGCTATTAAATTTTTGAACTTGATGAGTTCCCATCCAGTCCAGAAAATGCAGGTTTCTGAGCGTGTCCTGTATACCTGTCAAATCTGGCAACTAGGAGCTAGATCTGTTGAGGCTACTGAAAGATGAAGGAATAGTATAAAGCAAGAAATGACAGAAGGAATGTGAGTATTTCTAATCTAGAGGGACTGGAAGGCTGGTCAACTAGCTTGCATCCAAATGATGTCAAGTCAAAAGCGCAGCTGTGCTGAGGGAACTCAGGGGAAGCAAACTTCTGCATCTGCTCAGCGACAGCACCTTGTTAGATAATACACTGCAGTTATTTCCTTCTTGGAGCTTAAGGAGAAACCAAACCTTTCCTAGTTTATGTAGTTTTGAAAATTTCTGAAAAGCATTTGAAATTTGTAAACCATTCCTCTGTGCCAAATATGAAGGAGCAACCCAAGGCTGTTTCGTTTCAGTGTCTTATCAACTAACTAGGCAGGACAGAAAGGCAAGTGAAAGGGAAGAATAGCCCTCTGCAGTTTCAATTTTGTTTTGGTGTGACATAACATAAGTCTTTAGTTCAACAAAGCAGAACCTTGCTTTATTTGAGAAAGAACTTTCTCAAATCTTAATTGAAATAAATTGACCTGAAGCATATCTTCCTGGCTAGACGTGCTGAATCAGGTTCTAAGTGACTCACTGGGCTACTTGAGAACCAGGGACAGAATTGGACTGGGGCTGTAACCACAAAACCATGTCTGTCCAGGAAACTGTCACTTCCAAATGAACTACCAGGGGCAGCTGCTTCCAAAGAGCCCTTAAGGCAGCTATGCTGTGCAGCCATTCCCTACAAGGCAGTAAAAAAATATTTTGTGTCTAAGCAATTGCTTGCGGAAAGTGTTCTTTTCAGTATTGTTCTTACTGAAAGTTTCTGTGGCAGGTTTCTTTAATGTCTTCCAGAGCTATGTCAAAGGCTTAGAAACTGCTTTTGCATTCTATGGAGAAAGAGCAGCTGTGCTGAGGCAACCCTCAGGTGGCCCATGCTCCAAACCACGAGATGTTTGGAGAGGTTAAAGGCGAGTGCTGAAGGATGATGCGATGAATTTCAGCGAAGATTCATAAGCAGCTTAGTTCAGAAGTGCTGAGGTTGCTGGCCCTAATGTAGCAAAGCACTTAAGCAGGTGTCAGGTTTTAAACATGTGAGGTTTTTCATTTTGGTTCCTGTGAACATCCTTAAGTACTTTGCTGGCTTAGGAACCTGGCAGGGCTGAAACTCTGCATACCTTTGGACATGAAGCAGTGCAAGAATTTTTTCGGGTTTGCAACTTTTCCTTAAATTATGTAAGATAGGTATGCTGTTTCCCTCTTGGTTGTTCTTGCTTGCTTTCGTGCTTGAAATAGTTTACTGGGTTTTTGATAACAGTTACTATTACTATACTATTACTAAATTCTCTTGATATTATATATGCAAATGTATTTGAAGAGCTTGAAAAAAGCACCAAACTCCACAAAACTCACAAAACTAAAGCCAATAGAAAATACTGCTCTTGTAGAGCTTTGGGCTGTCCGTAGAGAGAATTGCAATCTTGTCAAGTAAGTCGTTGCAGAGAAGGAATTATTTGTATTCTGACCTGCAAAAATAGGTGCGTTCAAGAGCTGTATTTGCACTTAGCATGAAGCCAAAGACAAAGCACGTCTAGCAATAGCTGAGCTTACGATTCTCCTTTGAAACAAAACGTGTTCAGGTAAGAACTCGCAGCTAACAGCAATCCATCACAAATGCTGCGTTAGTTACACTAGAAAATGAGTGCTGTTGAGCTTGATTCTGCTCGTGTTTCGTGATTGCATTACACACCCCTCTGCGTCTCTTCAGTGATGACAACCTTCTCTTCTGTAAAGTTTCTTCTTGCTGTTTTTATATATTATTGAAGATGGATTTGGGAGGCTGGATGCAATGAATTTTTCAAAAAGGTGTTAGTTAGCATAAACTAGCTGAATTAAATGCTAATGACCATCAAGTGACTTTTCAGCACAGAACAACCTATGTTCCTTCTGGCTGATGAGAAGCTGCTGGACTGAGGCTGGGAGGACTGTCACAGTTCAGGCAGCTGGAGCTGGACTGTACTTGCCTCGTCCCCGCTGTTGTAGCTTGCAGGTTTCCTGCTGTTTTGACCCAGATTTTTGCACATTGATTGAGGGCGTCCTTTGGCCTGAAGCATGGGGGAGGGCTGCGGAGGGAGAGCGCAGCAGTTTCTCAGTGCAAAGGGAAACTATTCAGGCAGAGGGGTTTCGGTACTCTGTCTTCCCAGCTAATGAGTCTGTCTGAAATAGATGGACTTCAGCAGTTTCCAGGACTGAAAACTGGGCCAAGGAAGAAAGCAGAGAGGGGATGATTTCAGAAAGAATTTTACTTACTTAGGAAAAATAATATTTTTAACAATTAAATGGTGATCTTTTGGAAGTGAGCACCATTACTGCTGTTCCTCCAGCCAGATGGATGTAACATTGTAATTCCAAAAGAATACCCAACAATCTGGCCCCCAAAATATGATACTTGTTGCCTTAATCACATCACAGACCTGACTATTATTTTGAGGTTGAGAAAATTCTTCAAAAGGGCTGAATTGCCCTCTTCATTTCTCTTCTAAAAATTCCATTTTGGTAATGAAACATGATCTCAGCTTTCATTGCTTGCTCCACTGGAACTAAAAGGAATTGTGTCTGCTTTCAGCATTATGTCAACTGCTCGCCAAGGCATTAGTTTAATAATATCTTGTATTCCAGTGGTATCCAAAATGGTAGGTAAAATGTGTAACTGAAAAATAAGTAGAGCCATGCACAGTTCATCCCCTTCCTGGTAAGCCCATTAATTCAGTGATGATAAATGTCTCTTGAAGCAATTTTTTGACCTTAACTCTGCTAGTTTGTCTTTGTTCTGGTTACGGAAGAGGGAGCATGTGGAAGATGCAGCAATGTCTTGGGCAATGTGTAGGTTTTGGGTAGGTTGGTTTTCTTCAGGAGAAGCATGTCTGCTCTCCAGGCAGTATGGAGATGCAATGTGCCCATGCAGGGCTAAAGCTTTTACTACTCTCCTGCTCTCCACTCCGCAAGCCTGCAGTGGGCAGAAATGCACTTAACAGTCCAGCTTGGAAAAAATGGCTTGTAGGATAAAATGTCTGCTTGTTTATTAGTAGGGATTAAAAGACAGAAAAGTAAATGCCATGTCTAAGTACTAAGCTGTGAAAAACAAATTGAACTTTACATCTATATTGCATTAGTGTGCTGGCTTCTTTGCTCTTGATCTATAGTTTTGACAACTGCATTTACTCCTTACTGTGAGCATTTTTGTGTCACATAAGCCACAGTAACAGCTTATGATTTTAAAGGGAAGGATTTCTTCTGATTCACTTTTTGGGTCATCTGATTACTTATAAATTTCATGGGCTTAAGCCTGCTTGTAACTGTTACAGGATGAGCTGAACACCAGAACCGAAATCTCAGTCTTCAGCTGAAAACAAATGTTGCTTATTGTTCATAGTGATAAGGACAACTGTTTTTCCTTTTCTATAAGTCAGACTATTTTAATTATGGCAGTAATTAACACAGTGTTTTGCTAATCATGAAATGTCAGTTGCTTTATTAGGTGGATGGTTTTTTGTTTGATTGGAATTCGTAGTACCACACAGCTCACAATAAATAGTTCCTAAAAACTGTGGATGCAGTTGTAAAACTTTCAGAAAAGCTGCTAAATATTCCTCTGCTTTATGTGATTTCTCTTCAAATTATTTCAACTTAAATTATTCTTCATATACCCTAGTTAATAGTGGCAACACAAATGATTTTTTTTAACTAGCTTGGTGCTGATAAATTCTTAATATTTACAAAATTTAGGTTGTATATCCTGAAGAAGACTTCTGAATCGTAAAGCTCTCAGCCTGTGCTCTGATCCTACAGAAAAACAGCTTTTCATTTCCACTTACTGGGCCTATGCTGCAAGGTAAGGTCAGTGTATGGGAGAAAGGAAGCGTAGCATTTACTATTGAGTTTTCTGGGTAGGGGAGCAGTACCCAGAGATGCTGCATTTCCTGGAGACGGTTTCTTTGTAAGTTGGATAGGCTGAATTCTAGTTCATTGCCTACTTCAGGACAGAGTATAAAAATTTTGGAGAAAGTACAATAGCTGGAAATGCCCATTAATAAACCTGGGCCATAGCATAGTATTCTTAGATTCCAGCTCTCTGTGGCACAGCGAATGAGTCATTTTCTGCTGGTGTAACCTGGCAGTGCTCCATGAGTGCCATCTCTTGTTGGCCTCCATGCTGTCCTCCAGTAAAAGAGTTGTTGTCGATTCACCATGTGTTATGTTCCCAATGAATCAGTATTACAAATTATATTTTGCTTCAGAAAAGTAATTTTCCAATTCATATGTTAGATGTGTGTTTTGTGTTTGACACAGAAAATGCGTGTTCATCAAATTTAGAGAAATTTCTGAATTTTTTTTTTGTTTCTTTATTTGAAAATCTGATCCCTTGAATCTGATCTGATTCCTTGAGAGATTTTGTACTTCAAGATCTGCTTCATGAGATCTACTTTCATTTGGAGAGGAAAAAAAATTGGCAACTTGTTCCCTGGGCTTGATTGGCCTGTCTTCAGAAGACTACTGGAGTACCACCAACAGATTAAACATGGAGAAAACACACATGCAAGAACTATGCTGTTATCAGAAGAAAAAAACAGTAGAAAATATTGTAGGGAGCAGCCTTTGAGGGCTGGCTGGGTTATTTGCTTTCCCAGGCGTTGCAGCTGGGAAAGCAAACCTGTGGAAAGAGTCAAGCACAGGAAGAATTAAAACTAGGTCAACTTGTTCTCAAGGATCAGGATCTGAGTAATTTACAAATGTCGACTTTCTTCCTATGAAGGAACTATATTGTCAAGCATAGACTGCATATAGGATTTAAACGTGTCTGCTCAGCCCAAATGCAAAGGATTTTGAAGGCATTTGTTGTACCAATAGTGGATTTTTCCCTTTAAGAAAGCTTCACCTTAAAAATCTTGTTCCTGCCTAGGCTCTTTGCCAAAGCGCAGCTGAAGTGAGATTACTTTTGGTGTGTGGTGTGTGACAGCCTTTCCCCCTTGTTTTTCATATAAGGTGCTTGTAGGAACGTGGCTATGAACCAAGGAAATCTGGCTGGATTTCAGGTTTTCCTGTAATCATAACTGAAAAGGTGGTCGTATGCTTTGACAGTTGTGCGTGGGACAGGGTTCCCAGTGCTGCCTTCAGCTGTAAGTCAGTACCGCTCAGCTCCCTGGCACGGCTGCTGTCGTGCCTAGACAGACATGAGCTGGGTGCTGCTCTTGCCAGTTCCATTGCGGCACTGGTGAGGGCATTTGACAGCTGGAAGAGGTCAGAGGAATTGCTGGAAGTGGACTGGGAGGTAAAACCCAGGAGACCAAAGAGGTGTCCCATGCAGAGCTCCATCCTCCCTGATTTCTCAGTGTCCACGCTAACCAGCAAAGAGACCTTCTTGCTAGCCCTAGCCCTGAGTCACAGTAGCAATTTAATATAAACATGAGATTAGTTCTCATCCTGAGAAATGTAGATCATCCATAAACATCAGGTAGATAAAAAGTTGGAGCTGGATTTCTCTAGACAGGTTAGAACGTGGCCACGCTGTGCAGCACCGATAGACACCAGCGTGTAGGCAGCGAGGTGCAGAGCTTTACCCTCATCTCTCACATAGAGAGACTTGCCTTTGAAATTCTGTTGTTGTTCTACCTTACAAGGTATAAACTTCAGTACTTTAATATCCACTTTATTTTTTTCTCTTGGGACTTGTACTTGGAAGAATTATAAAATCAGTGAATCAGTAGGTTTCCTTTAAAGGAAAAAGCAGGAACGAATATTCAGCAGCCATGAAAACAGTCTGGAGATTATAATCTAATAGGGATGAAATAAAAAGCAGAAACTGATTAGAATTCCAGAAAATGGGATATTCATGTGTTTATAGGAATTTGAGGTTTTATATGCCAGGTCTTGTAATTTTGTTCTCAATGTTGATTTTAAGTACTTCTAAAGAAATCATTAAATGAAGGAAAAGTAATAGGAATTTTTTTAAAAAAGCCAAATTATGTTGATTTACGAAAGAAAAGTGTAGCAAATATGAGCTGAAGGATGCATGAGTAAAACAAAAATAGTGTGCCTGAAGCATTGCTCCATGGCAGGGACTTACTGTCTTCAACACAGACTGGCGTGCTGAGCTAGAAGCACCATAAAAAAGTCTCATTGCATCCTACACATCTTCATCGCTTATATTTCAACTAGATCATTGTCTTTTCAAGTGCTTCCCTAGAGCAGATTTCTCTTTGTATCTCTTTTCTTACATCCTTTGTGTGTTTGATTGCTCTTGCTTCTCTCCTGCCATTTCTAGCTCTCAAGTATATGACTTAGGAGAGCATTCATAGGACTTAGGAGAAGAAGGTGACCTCTGGCTGCTGAGAAAGAAAATGTAAAAAAAAAAAAAAAGAAAAAAAAAGTTTGCTGGGCTCCTACAGAGAGTATTGAGCAGCTGCTGGGAGACAGAAAGCCTCAGGGAATCATTCTACCTTGTGCTCAGTTCCATTAAAAATACTCGGTGTATACTTTTGTTTTAATCTAAATATGTATGAATTATGAAATCAGGGAGAGGGGCCATTATAGGGTGGCGTACTCGATATTTCATGTGGAAATGTGGCCTGTTATTTATTGAAGTATTACCATAGCTAGAAAACAATGTCAAGGGTTTTGAGGGGGGGAAAAAAAAGCCGCAGAACAAAACTAAGCAAAGCTTGGTGTTATGTGAGCAGGGTTGGGCTAACTAATCATCGTGCTATTTTCTAGCTGATGTGTGCACCTGACCTGTAATGTCTGTTAATTGTAATATGAATGAAACTGCAGTGCACCTCCATATGGCAGAGCGAAATTGTGCTGTATTTTGGTATACTTCCACTGCGGTCTGCCTCTCGGCAAGGGGTGTTAGGGTGCTTTGTAAATAATACTTGTAAACCAAGTCCATTTGGAGCAGTTAACGTCCTTCTGGAGAAACTTAGGCACCAAGGGCTCTTGCTCAGGACAGCAGGGATTGGCAGTACCTGGCAATGAGGACACAGGAGCTGTGAGCCCTGGGCCTCAATATTCCTGTCTGTACCATCTGAAAGGAGATGATGTCAAGTGACTCATCCAAGGCCAAGTCATTCCTTCCAATAGTTGCTTTTATATTTTCTTGGCACAGTATTAACCACATTCCTAGGCCATGCTGTCACTGCTGACGTGAGGGGCCCCCTGAGCTGTGCTCCCACTGGCTGGGTGGGCAGCTAATGCCCCCATCGTAGCCTGGCCATGGGGAAAGAAGGACTTCTCTGTGAAGAGCTTATGGAAAAAAAAGAAGTGCAGCATTGACTCCTCCTGCTTCCTCCCCTTCAAGTGTCTTCGAACTTCTGCCACTCCAAGCAGGCTATTCTGAACAACTGTTCAGAAATATGTACTTGTACTATTTTGTACACTCCGTATTTCATTTTCTGTACTGTAGCTGTGATGTGTAGCAGCTTTATCGGGCAATGTACCTTGAACATCTCAGTTGCCCTGAACTTTTCTATTCGGCTGTCTGCAGGATTTCAGAACTAGAAAAATATAAATGTTCTTTATTTGGTGTAGGAAAGCCTACTTCATTGAACCAAGTTCTTAAAAATGTGGATCCAAATTCACATTATCCCTATCACATTAATCTGTGATTTTTTTTTTTTTAATAGTTTGAGATTCCTGGATGATTTCAAGTGCAACACTAAGTGTTCTCACTATTCTTAACTTTTTACTTAAATGAAAGGTTGGCTTGCAATCTGATTTAACTCATTGCCTTTCAGGCAGGTAATTTTTCCGTGGAAATTAGCTATGTAACATTTCAGAGAATCATCACGTGTTTAAAGAATCTAATTCTGAGACGCCTTGTGCACAAGAGGGAATGTCATCAGATATAAGTATATTTAGTTTGAGACCAAGAGGGCGAACAAGAAGGACATTGTGTGAAGAGGTGTACGTCAAGCAGAGAGAGCAGCTAGAGACCAGAGTATTCTTGCTAAGGTCTAGACCTGTTATTGCTGGTACTTGTATTACTATAGCCTCTAAAAGGTATTTCAAAGAGAGGGGATCACTGAGTTTCTGCAAATGATAACGGAGTAATCTTTGCCTAGTAAAATTTGGCATAGCATCCATAGCTTAGAGCCACTGAGGATCTGGACTAAAATTTGCTTAGTGTATTTGGTTCTGGTAGAGCTAGAAATTAAAACAAGACTGATCTTTCATGAGAGGGGGAAGGTAGCTAGCAAAACAAGCAGTGAGTATTGGATTATAGAGAATAGGCTCTAGAGCCATTGAAATGCAGACATTCCTTGGGAATTCAGGAGCCATGTGTGCAGGAGGTCTTCTGAACAATCTGGCCAGCATTTTTGGGCATATAGGCACCAAGTGACAGTTAAGTTCATAATAGTCTAGTTGCGGTAAGCTGGTCTTTTGACTGTATTCATCATTACAAATAGCCAGTCTGGAATCCTTGCTCGTGGCAGTGAGTGAATACAGGAAGGGTTTCATCGTGCCAGCAGCTTTAGAAGAAAGACACAGTAAGAAAAAAAGCGTACTCCATTCAAATCTATCCTTTGAATGCGGATGCTGGCTGCAGTTGTATTTTCTGTAGTGCATTGCTTGCAGTCCCCTGGCAAACTGCACTTGCTGGCATGGGCAAGTGCAACTCCCATTAAACCTAGTGGGAGCTGTGCTTGCTGAACGTGGCCCTCTGCCTGCAGACAATTAGATGTGCTGGCAGGTTAGCCAGAGGAAAGCGTTCTATTTGGGATGCTCGGCACTTCTTCTGGGCTTGCGGAAGAGAGGATTTCTCCAAATGCAGAGGTAGCCAGGAAGGCTCGGACAAAATGCCACTTCCTTCTTCCCCTCTGTATGAAATGCTGGGAGCCCTGAGAACTAACCGTGCAGAACATGGTCACCGACAGGCTACTGGGCTCCAGGGGTGTAGTCGCCGTACCTGCACCTTGGACTTTGTACCCACAACAAAAACGGCTTTATTTTCTCTTTTATGAGGCAGGGGTTTGACAGGGTACATTAAAGCCATGGCTTCGGCCTTTTTTGAGGTGTGGTGGCCACACTGACATGAATGCAGCGTGGATTGAAACGTGTGCCTGTGCTCGTGCATGAAAGCACACCCTTCAGATCTCTAAAGGCACAGAGGAGGGCAACAAGGTCCTCAAATCTAAGACTACTTTTGAGTTATTGCAGTGTAATCATTCTCCCTCTAGGCTGTTTCAGCCCCAACCTGCGCTGTAGCTTGTCCTTTATTTGATTATTTTTCTGAATCCCCTTTTTAATTTGTGAGGGCAGCTGAGCTGTCCTTTCCTGGGATTTCATGAATTAAAAATACCCCACTATCCAAATGTCTTGGGAGATTCAGTCCTGTTTCTGGAAGTGAGATAGGCACTTAGTAGTATAAATCCCATTACAAATAAATGGGATTCAAAATTGCTTGTGCCTAATATATTTTTTTAAATGGAAATTTAGTCTCCTGCTAGCGTGTGTGTGGTGTGGTTTTTTTTAAGATGTCATTTTGTGTGTTACTTGAAAATGCGCATACAATAAAGCAGTTCCATAAGGTGTTGGTTACTAGCATTCCTTGCATTGTGTGATGACTGACTTCTGAGGAGGCAGAATTATATCATCTGGAGTTGCCACACTTCAGTCTCTCTTAGAATGTTTACAATAAAAATCGGATGCTGACAAGCATTGTGGAGTATATTTATTCTCTTGCTGTGGATTAAACAGTTGATTCTGAAAGATTAAAATGCCCCACCTGTCTTCTCGCACACTTCTGTTTTGCCGTGTCAAACAATATGAAATGAATACTGCACTTCCCTCTATCTAATTGAATAATTTACTGTAAATAGCTGTCATTTACTTTAGAGCAGTAGGGGATCATTAGCCAAATGGATGTGAGTAAGTCATGCCTTTAATGCGTTAGAGGGGCCTAAAATGGAATCATCTAAATGGGACCATCAATACAGCATGCTGAATTAAGTCAGAGGCACTTAAAGCTTTAAGTCCTCTTTCTTGTAAATTACATGCTCCCTCGGCAGAAAGGTAATCAAGAACTTGCATAAAATACAGCATCTTTGTTTCAAAGCTTTATTTTTAATGAATAAAATAGTACAGTTTAGATGACGTGATTGGTAGGTATAACTGTGTTTTGGATTTCCCTCATTTTAATTACCTCTCTTCCTTGCTGATTGAAGCCTTCTCGCTTGCCGGCAGCTACTTGTACTGACTAATATTGGCTCTATTCCATAAATAAGATGAGCAGGTAATAAAATATCTTTCCTTGACTTTTATGGGTATACGACCTGATAATTATTTGCAGAAGTTGGTATTTTGTATATGTAATTTTAGAAAGGTCCCAGTCAATCTTAACTCCTAAATATATCGTATGGTTTTGGCTTATTTCACTGCTGAAGTCAGTGGCAGGACTGTTGGGTGCTTTAACGTGTCTGTCCTTCTCATCAGCAACTCCTTGCCCTGACTAGATCTTCCGTTCAATTCCCTGTTATCCTGGAAAAGGGTTGGTCTTAGGATGCCATTGAAAGTTTGGCTTCTGATTTTAAGAGGAGGACACAATGCAGGTAGCAACTGTCTTGAGGTGTGAGACTTGATTTAAAAATAACTTTCACTGTAACCGTGGTAATTTGTATTACCTGAGAATGTTCCTTTTTGAAGTTTACTGAGGTCCATTGGACCTCAACCATTCTGTGACTATGTGATACCAGCTTCTGACTCACAGTGTCTTTGTGGGAACAAGTGGCACATGATTTACAAAAAAGCATTTCCCTTCTAATTTTTTACTTTATCTTATTCTGCTAATCTTTTAGTGGTTCTAGGATGTTAAGGTTCATGGCCTATTTTTCCCATGTTTATTCCCTACTGATTTCTTGTAGTCTTCTCCTGTCAGTGGTCAACCTTTTCACATTTTTGTACATTTTTTTTTTTTTTTTGTGCACTGGGTATTCCACTCTCACACATATAAACTCTTCATTTCTTGGGCAGATATTTTAAAATCAACTTGAGGTTCAAGAGCTGTAAATAAACATCACCACTCCCTCCCCAAAATTATTGCAAACATAATCTGTCACTTCACTGAAGAGGGTGGAAGAATTTGATGCACCATTACTTCAAAATACGGGGAGATCAAATAACTTGTGGTGTAGCTGGGAGGAAGTTGGTGACAAACCTTCCTGTAGAAAGCAGGACAATCTCCTTATTTTCATTCCCTAGCTGTAACCACTGCCCTGTGTTTCCTGTAACTGATTATTTTTTTTCCCTTCTTACTGAAATTTTTTTAAGGTAAATTCATCTTGTGCTTTGAAACTTTTCAGAATCTGCTTACGAACTGCTTTCACTTTTATTGGATGAGTCATGAGTCGAAAGCTCTGTCCTGTAGTTTCACCATGAGTAATGCTTAGCATTTCCTTGGGTTCTCTTTTAGAAGACTATTAAATTAAAAGAAGAATCTGTTTTTTGATATCCTAATGGACAATTAGGTGGCTGGGTCTCAACTGATTTACGTTTACCACTGCAGTAATTTAAATTTTTTCCTTCAATTTAAGGATGTCTCTTTTTTTTTTCCTTGCATGTTCGTGTTGCTGATCATAGCTCCCCGTCTTTAAATAAATAAAAACATTTCAAGTTGTGGGACTGCTGTACAAGTATTTTATTTTTTTCACTGAAGTCTGTGTTGACAGTAGCTACCAAAGCTGGTCCATATACATAAGCTTCAAGTTACCTAGTTGTGTTGTGCTAATGAATATAGATGGTACATGTCTTCAAGATTCCTATTCTTTCACCTGAGCAGTGACTGAGAGAGTCCATGGGCTGTTCCCCCGATAGCTGTGTGCTGAGTCTTGTCCAGATAATGTGTATCTAAAGAAAAACCTTTATTTGCAGTCTCCGCTGCTGGTGGGGCAGACTGTCCCTGGCCGCTCGGATGGCAGATCCTTCCTCCTCTTGGATGCCAAGACACTGGAACGTCAGTAGATGGGTACTGGCAATGCCTAGCCAGTTACGTGATGTGCCAGGCCCTCAAGTATTTACTGGTATAACATAGGTGTAATTGGCACAGGCAGTTCTATGGATCCAGCTGATGAAAATATTAGATGTTGACAGCATCTCTCAGCTTTGGCACCCTGAAAATAATGAAAGCCATATCTGCAGGTGGAATATACACTCTGTCCCCATGAAGTGTTAAGTGTCTGTTTTCTTGCCGAGACCTATTATTAGCTTTGGTTGCACCAGCAATACTAGGAGATGATGAGTGTTTGGAGATGAGCAGAGTTTTATGAAGCTGATCATGAAAAATGGAGGTGTATGAAACTCTTAAACATGAAATTGTTTCTAGAGGTGGTAGATGAAAAAATGCTGGAATTTTAGTAGCAAAATGAGCTCCCTGGAGAGATCTGGAATTTACTTGGTTACTCTTGCAACTGGGAGATGATCTGCTCCCCAGCCCACATATCACAGGTAACAACAGAAACAAGCCTGAAGATTGAAGTTTTAGTGCAATGGATCAGCTCTGTGACCTCTGTTAAGTTTTGGTGCATTTGCACCTGAAATGGTCAATGCCAGATTTCTGGGAATAAAAGTTTATGGAAAACTTTCATACTTAAAGATTTCCTTGGTGCCTGGAGGGTTAGTAGTGCACAGGCTTGCGTGGGAAGGGAGTGAACAGACTGTTTTCCAAGTGTGAATCTAATGTGTATCTGTCTGTCTGACTTTCAGTGAAGTATTAATAAGCAAGTTTGGTGGCATAGTCATAAGAAATAACTACAAGGCTCAAGCCAAAATTGTGGATAAAAACCCCAAGGTCACAGTTATGTTTTCCTATGGGAAGGAAAAACAAAGTCTGGAATCTGAGCACTCTGAAGCTTAATGATTAGGAATTCATTGAATCCGGCTGCTAAGAGTAAAAGCTTGGCTCTGGGACTTCCAGCTAATTCTGGTCTATGTGTCTCTACTTGTGCCACCACAAACTATGAAAAACTCATGATAATAATGAGAATTATCAGGAACATTAGTCCTCTTCTGCAATGAGACTTGTACTTTTAAAAGATAATTTTTCTCTTCTTTCAAGATAATTTTTTAGAAAATTATGAGAACAAATAATACAGTCCTGGAACAGACTGTGAAGCAGTTCATCGTGTACTCAAAACTTGTGTGCCGGTTGCTTTGTGTAATAGGTTACTGAACATCAGCTGAGGAGCAGTTATCTCCTGTACTTCAGCTGATAGACTGAAGTTGCTGGACTCCCGTAGCTTGCTGTGTATCTGGAAGTTACCAATGAGAAAGCAGATAGAGGCCGTAACTTGTATAACTTGCACATTTGGGGTTTCACTGAGTAGAAGTGCTGTGACATGTAGGTAGTCACCTTTTTTTAATCAAATGACACAGGTTCCCTACTGAGCTACGGTAGTTGTAGGAATGGTAATGTGTAACACAGAGTTATGAATTGTATTGCTCCATATTGCTGTAAGCTGATGGAGGATGTTGTGTTGACTCTGCAGCACAGCTGATTTTAAACTAAAGACAAAAGTACTGAGTGGAAGTGACAACCCTGAAGCTCTTTCTTTCCCATTTTTGCTGAATCCTTAGTCGTGCAAACTTTTTATTGGTGGACATGTTTCTGGAGAAGTGCATCCAGTTTTATTTTGTCAGGATCAGTAATGTTACAAGCTCTCAGACGCAGCATAGACCTTCATCTGTTCCATCAGCTTTACTTGCTTACAAACAATGCTCCTTTCCTTGTGTCTTTTCCCATCGTTTGTTGCCTGTGCTGCCTTCCTCCTTGGCCCTTCAGCTAAAACTTCAGCCTATGAATCAAGAGACTCGGGGGGAAACAAAGAAATGAAAAACCCAAACAAAACAAAGAAAACCAACCACAAAACCCCACAAAAACTGCATTGAATCACAAAAGGCCATTTGAACTTTTTGCACTTGGCAGCCAGAGGTTCAGGCGTGCTCTCGACGCAGACTGAGTGCGGCACGTTGACTTGAAGTAGGTTTTGTACTTCCTGCAATGTCTAAGTAACGAAGTCCTATTCCCCAGTTACAACTTGATCTCTGGTGTAAATCTAATCCAATGTGTGCAGGCTGCAAAGTCCCCCACAGCCTGTAGATTTGCTAGGGATCTCCTGGAGTGCTCTGGTCACGTCACACCTTCCCCTGAGACACAAAATACAGGCGAGATTCTACAGAGCGGTTGTGCCTGGGGGAGCCCTGCTGGGGATTCCCTATCTGCAGCGTTATTGCAGCCTTTTGGCTCCTTTGGCAGTTTGGTGCGAAGAACAGAGGGAGAAGAAAATGCCTGATGATTGGATACCCTTTGGCAGTGGTTCAAAAATATAAAAGCAGTGTTTTCTCCTTAAAAAGAGAAAAAGCTCACTGCTGCTTTACTGCTTGACTGTTATATAGATTTCTAATGATTAGGCAACATAGTTCTGCTGACAGGCTGTCTGCGGGTGTTAACTGGAGCTGGTAAAGGAAAAAAGCAAGAAATAGAAATGCTCAGCTGTTGCTGTAGGCTCAAACATTTGTATTTTTTGTGTATAGGTAATTTCACAAATGTACTCTGATTTTTTTTTTTTTTTTCCTGCTTGTAGGAAGAAGTTTGTGTTTGTATACTGGATTTCTTGCGCCTGTTTAAAAAAGATGTGCTTAGAGATAGAGACCGCAGTTAGCATGGAGATAGCCTAGTGGAGGAGAATCTCTGTTTGGAGCGCTGGCATCTTCCAAAGCATACAGTTTAACCACGCTCCCTTGTGTGTTCCTTGGCGTGTGCTGGCTCATCTCTCTCACTGGTCACCAGACTGGGTCTCCTGTTCTTATATTCTGTTGAGATACCTTATGAGCAGGCAATAAGTTTGACATCTCTCATTTTCTTTCCTCTGTGTTAAGTTTTCTATAACTCTGATGTCCTTTTCTTTCTTTCCTGCAATACATAGAGGAAATAAAAAAAAAAAAAGAAGCAACAAGTTTATTAATTCAGACTGATTGTTCAATGACTGGAAACAGCTGTTTTCTTGGCTGTTTGTGTTAACTTTTAGGTAAATGCGTGTTTATCTGTATTGGTCTAAAGCTGGTTTAAGGTTTTCGGAGTTATGACAAAAAGGAGCAAGTGGATATTAACTCTGTAAAATGAAAAACTTAATGTCTGCTGGCAAATATTGTGAAAATACCAGCACTGTTTACCATGTAATGCCTCGTGATACACCCGATAGAGATAAGGCTAGTGTGGGCTGTGGCTGGAATTAATAATGTTGTTGTGCTCATCTCTGTTAAAATGTCAGATTTTATTTTTTCTTTAGAGAAATATCAATGTCAGTAAAGATGTCTTTCAGGTTGCCTGTCTGACTAACTGGAGTGGATATTGAGTAAGATGAAATCTTTTCATTAGAGAAAATGGATTGTTTACAGACATGTGCAAAGATGCTGCTGTCATTTTTCCTTGCAGTGAGTTACTTGTGTAGGTCCTTGTTCTTTTCCCTTCATTGGGTTGTTAAATACGTTATTGTCCTTTCTATGTACTTATTTACAGTATTGAACGTTGGAATACTTGGTTTCGATTTGTACTTGCCTTGTGTTAACTTTGGGTAAGTTTCTGTATACCTATATATTCCCTGCCTGGTTAGGGAGATTATTTTCTTTCCTCTCTTTTCATTTTGAGCTCCTCTTAGAATTTTTCTATGTTTGTTGGGCAAATAATGGATCTTAGCTGGAATTTCATTACACTTAGTAGCCTCATGTTAACAAAAACCCCATGAAATTTCTTCTAGGCGTTTCTTCTGAGCAGCATAGGCTACACTTGCACAGGCCTGTACAAGGTAAAGTGCAAAATCTCCTCCTCCTGTCTGTCCTTCTGTCCTACACGATGGCAAATTGAAATAACAGCCCTTTTAGTTCTGGTCTTTCCACATGGAGACAGGAAAGACACAAGATCCCACCTCCTGTGGAGCAGACAAGACGAAATCCTTTCGACTGGCTGCTTTTTGCGTGTGGTTCTGGTGTGGGGGTAACTAAGACCGAAGCGGGGAGTTTCGCTTGAATTTATTTATCGCCAATGC
>NW_010388533.1:11517-12587 GCF_000710305.1 Buceros rhinoceros silvestris | reverse complement strand
CACACAGCCCCTCGCCAAGACCAGAAGCCTCTTTTTTTCTTGATTTGGTGCAGAACTTTTTAAAAAACCTTATTCTATTTTTTCCTAGAAGTTCCCCCCACACACCTCCCCAATGATGCCAGGTGTTCACAGCTGCTCTCCAGCTTGGAAACATTTACCAGCTTCTGGTATTTTATTTATATTTTGAGCTGGATAAACAAGCCCCACCATGGACAGACTGTGATCTCCCTGAACCAAGGGAAAGCCCAAATTAATACAAGTTCTTGATTTACTTCAGGCTTACAGACCTCTCACAGAGACCATGACCTAGTCCAGGGCAGATTTTTTTTTTCCTGCTTGAAATCAATATGTTCTAGACGAAGAGAAAAATAACACCACACAGAGGGAGGGGGCGTCTATTTTTTTCTACCTTGCAGAATAGGTTTTAAAGTACTGAATACAAATTCCGTAGTAACGTTATTGTAGAACTGCGAGAAATCTCAGATGAGCTTTATAATGTACAAAATATTTTTGTATTTTTTTTCTTAACGAAAAAACACAAACCCTAATTTTTTACATTGGGCTAAACGTAACTTTTTAAATGAGTTTATGCCTCAAAGATTGAAAATCAAAAAAAAAAAAAGAACAAACCAGACTAGTTGTAGAGCAGCTTTGGGTTTTATTCCCTTTATTTAGGTACTTTTGCTGATAGTAGCGTAGATTTTTTTAATTCCAGTTTAGTTTAGAAGACCTAACCCTACTGCTTTACGCCTCTCCTGTGTAAATGTAACTTCCGAAGCACTGACTGAAAGCTATGTGCGCAAGCCTGGAAAGGTTGAAAAGAGTTATTTTTGAGTCTGAAATACGAGTTTTAACCCTTCGAGTAGCATTACCGGAGCCGCCTGCCAGCTGTACGCTTGGTCACGTCGTTCCTGCTCTCCCGTTACACAGCACTAGGTCAGCGTGCAGCCTGCTCCTTTTTCAATCATTTCAGCAGGCTTCGACAACAGCCCGCAACGGTGCTGGCCAGAGGAACTCGCAGACTCTGCCCAGAGCCGACACAGGCTTTTTATCCCTCGTTTAAAAAACAC
>NW_010388533.1:255-11408 GCF_000710305.1 Buceros rhinoceros silvestris | reverse complement strand
AAAAAAAAAAAAAAAAAAAAAAAAGAATCTGCTTGAGAAGTATCTAGCTGTGTCTCAGCTGAGCACTTGTCACCCCGAGACCCCCCGGTGTAAGGTGCTGTAGAAGTGTCAGCCCCTGAAAGCACCGCAGGCAACAAGTCAGCCGCAGCAGCCTGGCATAACCAGGTGTAAAGCTGGTGTAACCGGGTGTAAAGCTGGCGTCACTTAATACCCATCCGGTACTTTGGGGCTGATGAAACATGTAACTTCGCAGCAATGCAAAGGCAGGTAGGAAAGAAAAAGCAGGTGAGTTGAAAAACCACCAGAGGAAACATAGGGGAAGGTCCTGACCCATCTTAAACTGGGGGTGCTGGCCAAGGGGCGGCCTGGGCATGCGGGCACAGAGCAGCCTCCTTCAGTTAGTGCTCAGCGGGACTTTCACCCGTTTATTCAGGGCCCCTCCGCCGTGCTGTGGGCACACCGACCAGCCAAAGCCTCCTCTCCTCCTTTTTACTCCATCCCACTCCTGCAGAACCTCCCTAGTGAAACCTCCCGCCCCCTCTGCAGGAGCATGTCCCCAGCCTCAGAGCTGTGACAGCACCTTGGTCTGCCCCTGGGCACTGCTCCACCCAGGCAGGGTTGCAGCCAGACCTCACCCCGTGCTTCCAGCTACCGAGCAGCCCCTTGGCGTGCTGGAACACAGTCAGTTTATACCAGTGCAGCTGAGAAAAGTTAATTGGTTTTTCTCCCAAAACACACAAGATAAGAGAACTTCAAGCTGCCCGTGGCAGAGACAAAACAGCGAGCATGACTGACCTCTGTTACACGCCCCGGTGCCAAAACAAAGTTATTTTTATTGATGCCAAAAAAGTGTCTTCAGAAATGCTGTATGAAGTGTTACTGTTCTGTCTTAATACTCTTTAACAGAAGGAAAACTTTGCCCTTAAGTTTTTATCACAACAAGAATTTTTTTTTTTTAGTTCCCTTACAGCAGTTTCAACCCTTCCTAAATAGGTATTTGACCTCCTGAGATCAGTCTGAATGTAGAACTCATGGAAGTGCCACTTCATTAAGCCCGCGCAAACCACTGTGTGTATGTAGCAGGGATGAACGTTCTGCAGCTGTACTCTCATTTGTCCAATGACTACCCAGCATTTGTTGTAATTTTTTTACTTCATTGAGTTTGTATTTTTTGGCATTTATGTTCAAAATATGTTTATAGCTTTATAAATAAAGTAATTGCCAGACTGGCTCTTCAAAACAGGCCACTGGATGTTATAATCCAATCAAACTCTCCAATAACTATTTCTTAGAAGTCAAGAGGATTCCTGCTCCCCCCCCACCCCAATATTTGTATGAAAAATTACCAACAGCCTTCAATGGGTGAGACTGAAATAGTAAACCAAGAGTAAGAGAAAATACCTTCCTCTGCAACCCCTGCTGATGCTTTGCCATCCCTCTCCCTGTCCCCACACTTAATCCCTTTAGCCAAGAGCTATCCCTGATCATGCCATGACTTAGAAAAAAAAAGGTTAAAGCAGCTTCATACAAGTTGAACAGCAAGATCAGTGTGGGCAGTTGGAGAGTCTCTCCCCTTTCAGGGATTTCCACATACCCAGCTGGGGTTGGGTTCAGCTGAAGAACCCAGGCAGCAGCCCATGGTACAGCAGATAACCTCAGCACCTCCAAGAAGCGCATCATTCCCCATGGCCTAGCACTACTCGAGGGGAGAAGCCAGCTGAGAACAAATACCACCAGAGATTAGGGTGTGTTTCCTCAGCAACACACATCAGCCAGCTACAGAATTGGGACATGGATGGAGTCAGACAGGGGAATCCCAGTGAGAGGAAATAGGCTGTATGGAATTCTAACCACCTGGATGTCCAAGCTGGGTAATGCTTTGAGCATCCAGAGCAGCCCTCTCCTCCCCACGCTGCTGTGCCATGCCTCCACACTTGGCCTGTCAACTGGCACAACGCTGGAGCTTTAGCAGAAGCTCCACCTCTGCCCCATTTCAGCACCAAGGGCTATGTTTTAGGCAGGCTGGTCTAATGAGTTTTCCTGGAGAGTCACAGGGGTGGTTTATGCTGGTATGGCAAAGCAGAAGCAAGGTAATGAGGAAGACAAACTACATGTCTGTGTCTCTTCCTCATCCTACAGCAGAGTGAGGCATTGTGTGAGGCTGCTGACAGGCACCTGAAGGAATTCATCCAGGCTTCTGCCACTGAACACCCTGCAGTGCAGGCTGCTGTCAGCACCATGGCACTCCAGGGATGAGCTAGTTGTGCTGGAACACTAACCTCGCACACAGGGATCGATTTCTTGTAAGAATCCAGAATGAGCTGAACATTCAACCACAAGTGTCGCCATGGGAAGAAATGCTATCAGAAGGTTTTCTCTAGCAGCCCTTTCAAACCAAGGTGCACTGTTGGCAACGCAGGAGACAGGAAAGGCTTCCTCTTGCGCCAGCCCAGCGCTGGAGTGTTTCATGCCCCCTGACAATACCTACACCACCCACACCAGCACAAAGGCAGGCAGCAGCCTCGTGGATAAGCAGATGTGAGCAGAGCACAGGTCCGAGTGCTGCTTCAGAGCAAGCTACAAACACTGTCACTGGTTACCTCAAAGCTAGGAAATCATCAAGAACTACCCGCACTGCTTGCTGTTTAGCTGCCAACTTCATCTGCGAGGTTGAACAGTCATTTAACAAAATCTGCACGTTTTACCACCATTAACTGCTGCCTCAGCACTACAATCTGGATGCTCAGTAATAAGCAACAGTAACATTGTCTAGTTTCAAATAACTAGAACCAGTTGCAAACAAAAGTTTAAAAGCCCTTTATTAATTCAGAAGTGAAACACTGATATTTAAAGTGAGAGAAGTATGTTTATTAAGGTTCCTTCTACTCTAAGGTTTATACAGAGAATGGAATGCAATACAAGCTAAGAGCACACCTCAAAGATCTACCACACAACCATCCCCTACTCCCTATAAGGGAACTGTAAAAAAAATAAAAATCAGAAAACCAGTTACTGTTTAACTAGTTGCAAGTGGCTTTGTCCAAAGAAGTTAAGCCTGATATTGCATTAGCTTTGTATGCAATAATTAAGTCTCTACAAGCTGAAGTATCACATAGAGGCATAAGATTTCCTGTGGACACATTAAACCATGTTTTAAAGAGCTACATCACAAGGGTTGTTTAAAATTGCCTAAAAACCAACTGCTAATGGCATGCACAGGTCAAGAATAGTAACTTTGGTAATGTCAGACATTTTTGGTCAAATCTGGATTCCACTTTTAATAGTAACATGTATAAAAACACACCTACCCTGTGCACAAAGCAACACACTTCTCATTTGCTACCAGCTAGAGGCAGGTCTTCAAGACATGGTTGAAGTATTCAAATTTCACTGTCAGGAGCTTGTTTCTTCTAGATCACACCTTTCACTAGTCTAGAAGGTAAGACTAACAGGACAAGAAAGTGGGCAAGTATTTTTTTTAAATGCAGGACAAGAACCAGCTGGGAAGTTACATAGCTTGAAGTAACACTAATTTCCCCCACAATGTTTCTGGAAGAAATCTAGTAACTCTTACTTTACCTAGTTCCCAAGACACATTCTAGTTCTTTCTGAAGCTATCAATACCCTGTAAATACAAGTGATTTGTTCTTCTTGAGGAAGAAGTCATAGGTGGCTTTATTTACACTGGAGCCAACCCTTAGTACTGTAACTGGACTTGAACAGGTTCAAAGTATAATGAAAACAATAACCTTAAGTGCTACTTTCCATACAGAATCCACACTTAGTTCAGTTTTATTCATTGCAGAGTGAAGTAAAAAGACATCCAATTACACTAGTAAAACTCAGAGGATTTAAATTTGTACTCAAAAGAAACCACTACACATGCAAAGGGAACGATATCCTGCTAACACAACTTCATTTGCTGCTGCATTTGTCTAATATTAACAATTATGAACAGAGCAGTGCAACTAGTATTTGGAACAATCCTTACAGTGTTCGAGGGTCAGGCACAATGTTTCACTTCTCTTCGCACCACTGGTTCTCTTTACGTACCTGGAAGAACATTTTGGCTGTTAGCATGTTGTGGTGAACTTGTAGAAGGTAGCTGTGAAGTCCCACAGCAGTCAGGATTATCCCCTGCAGGAAGGCAGAAACTTGGGAGCTGCTTTAGCTTTTCATGCAGGGTTTGTAATTCTGGAGTCAAGTCCTCCAAACCAGCCAGTTTACCAATAGAAGCCCAGACATTTATTTCTCATGCCTAGACTTGATCAAAACTGAGGGTTTTTCCCCAAGTGAAGCAAATGGACCACTTGAGACTGAATCGCTCCTTTCGTAACACTGCGCTGAAAACCATACAACTCATTCCGTATTTAAACAAGGCATCTTGTTGCAACCTTTCCCAACTCTGCCACTTTGCAATTGGTTTGTTCAAGTTATAAGATCAACAAGTTCACTACTTCAAGACAAGAATCCAAATCTCTCACCTTTCTGGCCACCTATAACACCACATCTTCAGCATTCTTACTGCTACAGCTGCCAGGAGCCATCCCATGTGCCTTCTTACCAGACACACACTTGAGCTGGGAAGTCACAGCTTATTCTGACCTTCTGAGGTCGTGGCCTGCAAGCACTGTAGGCACTGAAAGGTCTTCCACTAGCAGCAACCCAGCTAACCGTCAGTGGAACCAATGCATCAAGTCAGTGGCACCACTCATTAAATTATGAAGCATCACACACTAATTCAACACCAAAAAAATCAGCTAAATTATAATTAAGCCCCAACCAAGTACCTGTGCTTCTTCCTCCTCAGTGAAGTCATTCTTAATATTGAATGTCTTGCGAATTTCTTCTGGAGTTTTCCCCTTGATCATGTTTGCCACTGTCTTGCATGTGACATCAAGCAAACCTTTGATGTCCAAGTAATTTGCAGCCTGCGGAAGAGTTCCCAAATTTAAAGCCTTCCTATCAACATTTGGTGCCGAAGTGCTGTGAACTAGCCAAGACAAGTGACATGGGCTCACAGTACGACACAAGGTACAAATTTAAAAGTCAAAGCTAGATTTTAGGTTGTATGTACATCTCCAGGGCTCCATTTCTAGGAATAAGGCCTCGACTAAGACTCAAGAGGCACAACAATAAAGACAGCTGTAGGGGCCCACATTCAGAAAAGTGTAACGGATAAGTGAGCGCGTCTAGATTAATGCCCAGCACTGGGTTCACAAGCATTTAACACCCTCAGCAACTTCAGCCAGTATTTGGCAGAACTACTCGTCCTCCCCACAGCCCCCTCCCAATGAAAGAGTTATTCAAGAAGTATAAAGGCTTTGTCAAGAGCACTTCTGGCACAGCCTTTGTGCCTCCTGAACCTACTTACCAGGATAAGTTCAAAAAGGGTTCCTTGGTCTACTTTCAGAAACTCTTGATCCCACACAGGGATGTCATCTGTTCTTTTCTCTTTGTTCTCATCATCTTCAGGAGGAGGTGGATCATCCTTGTGATGGGTGCACCACTGAATCACCTAATTACAGTTTTGATATTAGAGCCTGATCCAAATGATTCTCCCATTAGGCCCTACTATAACTCAGATTTTAGAAGAAATGAACCTTTTCCTCTACATTAGTATCAGAAACCTGTATGAACACGCTCCAGTACTCAGTATTATTGTTTTAGAACAGTTGGTCCCCAATCCTAGGGTACAACAACCTACAAGAATCACATCTGGGACAGCAGCCAGTGAAGTAATTACGATCTTAAAAGCCAGCTTGCTTGCTGGTGTTACAAAGTTATTTGACTAACACATGCAGAACTGTGCAAGGGAAACCTAAACCGTATTTTGCAGTGTTTAATGTTAGCAGAAACACTTTGTGTCAAGCAGAACACTACACAGGGGAAGAGGGCAGAGTGGCAATACTTACCAACAGGACACGGTCACCCCAGTACAAAGGTCACCTGGCAAGTTTGCTTTTAAGGTGACACCCAAAAGCACTGCATGTTCCTGAGCTAATTCACCACCCAGACAACTAAAGGACCAGGGATCTACTGCAACTAAAACCCTGTTCCATTCTGCCAACCCGTAAGACTTAACAAGTTTGAGGTTATTTATGAGCATGTTCACTAGGAAGCAACTCCTAACCCTCTATTTACCCCTAAAGGGTCCAGGGCTTATTTTGGCACAAGGCTTTCTGCCACAGAGCAAAGGCAGAAGACAGTAACACACTTTCTTGCTTTTCTCACCTGACCCAACAATCAGTCTATTGCTGAATTTAGTACCACTGAGGGGCACAGTGTCTCTCACACTGGAAGTGACAGAGGCATCGCTACTGCCAGTCACTGACCACTGCCTGTCCCTTAGTCCCTTCTCCATATGCCGGATCTCAAACAGCCACCTCAGGTCACAGAATCCAATTAAAATTGGTGCTTTAATACCATGAAATACTAGTGCACACAGATGGCCAGCACCACTTCAGAACCTGTCTGGCCTCCAGCTGACGTTCCAGGTGGTCTTCCCCATAGGTCCTGCTGCCACTGTCCGCCAGCCCCACCCCAGTTCACAGATACCCCGGGTGCTTGTGCCATGCACCTCAAACTGGTTAAGCTTGTAGCTAGCACACAAAAAGGAATTTTAAGACTGTAGCTTCATGACACAATATTAATTCCACATTTCGTTGCTGCCATACACCACGACCACCTTCAGCATCTCACCTTTTTTAAGATAGCTGCATTCACATTTGGAAGAGGGACCGGGTCATCATCACCTTCATCATCCATTCCCAAATCTAAAAATGGAAAGATGACTAAGCAACTGGCAGGCAAAAACCACGTACTTGTCTCTGAACTGGGCTGCTTTACCAGTTCTCCACTCCTTGAACACCACCGAGGCTGAATGGATTGGTAGCAAAGGACTCGACTGCTGAAGTCAGCCATTTTTAGAAAGCTTCAGTGAGGCTTTGCTCAGCCATGGCTGCATGATACACCGAGTTCAGGCTAAGCAGCTAACAAGGAGCATCAACACCCCGTCAGTTAAGCAGTCAGGTACTTGCTGGAGCAAAACTTGCTAGTTCAGAGCTCTGGGAATGGGATAGGTTGAAGAATTGGATAAATATTTCTGTATTTTTACCACTTTCAACAGTTCAATCCGCTGTTTAAACCAAACTGAGATCTCCCATTCCATCTATTATTAAATAAGAATTCAGATCTAACTGTGGGAAGCAGAGACAACATTCTGTCCTCCATAGGAGCAGTAAATACTGTAGCCATGGAGATGCCAGTAATTGAGTAACTACACAGACCTTCACTCTTTATATGCACAGATGAGCCAATTCTACATCACAAAGGAGCTTCATTTTTAAAAAGAGATAACTGTCACACCATCACCACCAATCAAATTTGTGCACAGTTAATAACACACACTTCTGTGTTTAGGCAGAAGTAAACACTAAACATCACTGGGATTTTAATTAGTACTCCTTTTTGTCTGGAATAACTACATAGACTCAGAAACTAAAATACTGACATTAAGGGGAACTGCGTAAGGCATCAGTTACTGGAATCCTCAGACACATACTCTGAACATGGTGGCAGATACCAGCATAAGTGACCAGCCCAGAGTTGTTTATGGGGAGATAATTCCAGCAACACCTCAAACTGAATCAACTCTGCTGTTCTGAAGGTGGTGGGAACAAGTTGAGCAATCTCATCTGTTAGCAGAAAATTGATCCTTCATTGGCAGTCCCACAGTGCTCAACTCAACCACCTTCCAGCTCTTCCCCTTCCAGCTGCAGCACCCAACACCCCACACATCAACTAATGCTCACCAGCTGCACTGCAAATGCATTTCACCAGTACTGGGAGACTGGTCTTCACCCAGATTAGCAAGAGGCCAGTTTATGTGCCTAACTTACACCATTTACCACACGTAACTTCCCTTTCACCAACACCTACATGTCACTAAACACCAGCAGTGACAGCTTCTGCATGAGGAAACTAAGAATTGTGCTCCCTACTGTGTTCCCACCAATTGTTTCCTGCTCACATTGCTAGTCATGCTCAACAGCATTTTATTAACAGAACTCCAGTGTTCAGTGCTGGGAATATTTCTACTTTATTTTTATTGTTCTTAAGTGCCACAGCCAGATAAAGATCTATACTCAAAAATGTAATTTTAACTATATCTACAGAAAGATTTTTTCTGAGTTAATTCATGAATACACCCAAAAAACTGGGAACAACCCCCAGTAAACAATGCGGATTTGCACTAAGGGATTAGACACAGCTTGCTCTGTATCCTGGCCATCTGGCACATTTCCCCTCCCCCACCACAAGCCCTTTTGTTTCAAATTTATGTCAGCAGGAGATCAGAACGAAACGTTTATCCCAAATAATTTAACCACATCCAGAAGCTCACAATATAGGCTTCACTTTGGCTCTGTAGGATCTCCCACTCCATTTAAAAGATATTTACATTGTACAACCAGTTTGTATGATTAAATAAACTGAGTTTTTATTATTAGTTGTTCTATTTGTTTAACTTCTACCAAACTGAAGTAGGCTCTAGGCAAGGCAGCGGGGTGCTTATATTTTACGAGCTTCCCCTAAAGTGCTCTTAGCAAGAGGACTGAACTTCAAGCATTCTGCAAGAGCACATCCACCCAGAACAGTTTCAGCTGCACCAGCAACTGCTCCAGCTGCTCTGACACAAGACAGCAAGCTGCTCCAGAGGCCTGGGAATCCTTCTGCAGCACAGCACCCATCTGTCTCCTTTGGCCACAACTCCTGCTCAAGAGGCTTCCCCGAGCACACCTCTGCGCAAGCGAGTGACCCTCGAGGCTTTGCACTTACCTTCCAGCATGGTCTTTATGGTTACAGACTGCTTGGCGATTTCAACATCGACTTCAAAGATTTCACCATCTGAACTCTGCAGTTTAATTGAAGGCATCTACAGGAGAAGGACAGTTAATTCCACATAATACTCAGCAGATGTTATGAGTTCGGCCAACTCAAAGATGTGCATTACCTTTACTATTTCTATTGCTTCTTACCAACAGCAGGTAGCCCAGTGCCATGTAAAGCATACTCAGATTATTCACTGCTTGAATCAACAGGCCTAAACTCATTAATATTAATCCACAAGGATTGATAAAGCCTAACACCAATTTAGAAGAATTTTTCTTCATTTGAAAGCTTAAAATACACAATTAGTCCATAGTGCTTCTGGGTGGTTTGTTTTTTTTTTTTTTACAGTGCAGCACTAGAGCAATCTTTCTCTTGAATTCACTTTCAGCACCACTTCCAGAACACTACTTGTCTTACATTTAAACCACTGTTTGGATAGTCAGTGAGTAGCAATCTCAGGCCTCAAAAGCAGCTTTCAAACAGCCTCTGGAACAGAATCACAAAACTGGGCTTGGAAGGAACCCCTCTGGACAGAGTCTAGTCCAGCCTCCCTGCTCCAAATGGAATCACAGCAAGTTACTCAGGATCACAGCCCTCCCTCCAGAGAAGCACTTGGGTTTCTGAAGAGGTTAAAAAGCAGTGCACCACTATGAGGAAGGCTCTCAGCACTCCAGACCACTCTTACAAAGGAGGAAGCTAGATCAGCACTTCAGCAGCATTAGGGAAGACTAAGATGATTACACATTTCAACCAAGTTTTTCCAACAAGCTGTGATAAGACCTACAACAAGCAGAAGGAGCAGACTTCAAAGATGGTTTTACAAGAACACATCTTTCCAGATATTTAACAACTCACACTCAGAAGTGATGTCCTTGAGACAGCAGTGAGTAGGTTACAACTTCTGCTTGAAGTGATCTGGATATCACTGCACATGAAGGACATGATAAACATAACTGCCTCAGCTCTCAACAAACCAGCAGGATGCCTTGCATATTCCTTTACCATCCAAAATATTTATTAGCAGCAGACCAGTTCAGCAGTTTCAGTTTTTAACTCAGGTTACCATCTCTTTGACCTCTAAGCATGTGTTTGTTAATACAGCCTGCAAGGCACTGTAACGAGAAGCTCCAGGAACAAAGAGTCTTGAATTCATTTCAATTAATTATCAAATGTTCTTCCCTCACCAAACCCAAGAACCACGTTTGCTAGTTCCTTACAGCAGTACTGGAACTACCAAAGCTGAATTAGCTGCAGCATGTTCAGCCAACTCACATTACCCAGCTCCAAAAGCCTCCTGCAGCTCATCAGTATGGCTGAGCCCGGCAGCTCTGCCACAGACCCAGGCCAATGGAGCCTGGCCAAAGCACACTATTAAGCAGCTCTCACCAGCTTGAAGCCCTCATTGCTTTAATTTCCATTTGGCAGGGCAAGTAGCTAGTTAATGTTTACACAGCCAGTAACCCTATATGACAGTGCTACTTCTAATTACGATGGGCATTCTGGAGGAACACAGTCATGATTGCTCCAAAGATACAAATATATATATGTCCCTCCACAAAAATAAAATTTGGATTAAAACAGTTCTGAGTAGTTTGAAACAGTAGTTCAAACGATGCTCTGAAAAAAATTGGCCATACATTTCAGATTTAATGCGTGTTCTTGCAGTGCTTGTCTGAGAGCACTCAAGAACAAGCCCAGCTTCAGATGCCCGCCTTCCTGTGCCTGGCATTACATAATGCTGCACAACAGAGCCAGCAAGACGGGGATGCTGCCTTCGCCAGGCATGCCCCAGCAAGAACATCTGCACTGAGGCCCCTGTACCAAACCCACTATTACCAAGACATTCAGGTTCTCATCAAGAGTCTGGATCAGGCAGAAAGAAGTTAAACTACTGCCTTATCATTGATAATGAAATATGGATTAAATCTTAACTGTTATTTTTATACCACAGAGCTCAGTCTCCTGGAAGGAACATAAAACTGGCATTTTTAGCGAACTGCAACACAGCTCTGGAAAGAGACAGGCCTTGCACAGCAACACAACCGGGTGACTAAGCAGACCGGTCCCAACAGCTCTACTCGACAACAGCAGAACAGGTCGGGAGCTAGTCAAAAGCCAAGCCTGAATTACAACCGTCATTTGCATGTACAAGCCTGAAACGCAGAGCTCAGCCACCTCGAACAGCGCTACCGGGCCCCCCCGCGCTGCTGCGGGGGGTGCCCGCTCCTTCCTCCCCGCCTGTCCCTGTCACCGGGGGTAAG
>NW_010388533.1:0-202 GCF_000710305.1 Buceros rhinoceros silvestris | reverse complement strand
TCCGCCACCTCGACCAGCGCTACCGGGCCCCCCCGCGCTGCTGCGGGGGGTGCCCGCTCCTTCCTCCCCGCCTGTCCCTGTCACCGGGGGTAAGGCCGCCTTCACTGACCGCGGTCACACCTGAGCCCCGCCCCGCCCCACCCCGGGTTTCCCGCTCCAGAGCTCCCCTCTCTACGAGCGGACACCGGGGGTGCCCCAGAGC
>NW_010388532.1:0-9248 GCF_000710305.1 Buceros rhinoceros silvestris | reverse complement strand
CGAGGAATATCGGTCCCTCGACCCTTAACAAGCTCCTAGGGTGATTATGAAGACATCTATGATGAGATTACTAGAATTTTTTGCCTTTAAAAAAAGAAAAACTGAGAAGCAGAAATGTCACTGCTCTCTACCCGAACAAAGTAGCAGGGGAGAGGAAGCGAAAACTGAGAGGAGAAAATAACTTGAGCAGCAACTTGAGATCAAAACATTTAAATTGTTGTAAACAACTTTATCTTTGATTAGAAAAAAGATTTTGATTAGAGGATTGATTAGAATTCCTTTGATTAACTAACAAACGAATGAAGCTCTGGAACAGCCTTTGAAAGTAGTAGCAATGAATCTGTATTTGTTAAAACAGCCAAATAAGCTAAAAGAAGCAATTACATGGTAGAATGGAGGAGCTCCAGAGTTGCAGCTGAAGACCTATGGCATGAAGATTTGGGATGCTGACGGGCCATTTAGCATGCTATTCCTATCCACGCGGGATTCAAACAGTAACCAGATACAAATGAAGCATCTTCCTTTGCAGCAGACAGGCTTGGAATTCTGCTTTTTTTATTTTTTTTTTTAATTTTTTTTTCCTTTCCATAGTAAGATTTCACCCAAGATCATCTGAGAATTTATAATCTAACAAATTTCTTCATAACAGGACTTAATACTCACTTTTGTTTTCATCTGCCACTGGTGTCTTCCTACAGCACGAGATAGTTCTTGAGACTTCTAGACAGGAACCCACATTTACAGCTCTAAATTTCAGTATGATTAGTAACTGTACTGATTGGATCTCTTTTGACGTAAGAATTCAGACATTAGCTCGCATGTAAACGAATAATAAATATTAGTCTGAAGCTGAAGTCTATCCTAATTCTATGCATTTATCTTCTGTACTGTCACCCATTTGAAATAGACTTTTAAACTGTTGTCCATTGCTCTAAGGGATTGAACTGGGCAACTGAAAAAATCTCATTGATTCTCATGTTCACTTGTAAATCACATGGCTACCAAACCAACAGCTAAGGGAAAAAAAACCCTTAATTTTATGGAAACTGCATAGCAATATTCTTTCTAATAAACTTTTAATATTCTTTCTAATAAACTTTCACCAGTTTTTATCCAGAAGATAATTAAAATATTTCCTGTAAGTGGTCATTTACATGACAAGATACACTCACTGAACATACTGGTCAGCAACTCACTCTAAGATAGTAAAATACGTGGTTGGTACAGAGCACTTACTAGATGTCACTCTGTTCTACTACCTATGTAAAACCCTTACATCTTTTTATTTAATATAATCTAGCATGGAATTTTAATGTTTCTAAGTCTGAAATACCTTTTATCTTTAAGACTGTTGCAAATCAGAAGTAAATTTCCCATATTAATAATTTCAGAAAAACCAGCAATTTTCCAAGGAAAAAAAAAAAGAAATAAAACCAAGTTCTTAGAAACAGAGTTCTGCAATCAAAACTGAGAAATAGTTATATTGCACAGACAAGAACAACCACCAGCTATTGACTGGAAGCCTTGAAAACTGAAGAACATCCTGACTTCCAGCTAAATGGCTGCAATTTTATCAAAAAAACCCTTCCAATAAGACAAGCGTAAAAAAAAAAAAAACCAAACCAACAATCTGCTATAGGTAGCAAAAAAAAAATCTGACAGCTGCAGATTGTCTCTTCTCTTCTCTGCTTTGAGGCTCCTAAAAGCCTTAACACTGCTCTTCCGGCGCTTGAGAGCGCACTCAAACCTAAAACAGTTTCAGTGGCAGCACTGTTTTTAAGGTACAAGATGGTCTGCAGCACAGAAGAACATTTTGCGTGGACACAGCTACCAGGCCAAACAGAAAAACATTTCCCATACATCAAAACTCTTCTGGAAGAGGGAAAGAAGTGCAGAAAAAGGCTTTTCCTACTTAGACACTAATGGGGACAAGATTTCTTAGTAAGATTTTTTTTCCCCTCTAAACTCCCATGTTAAGCAAAACATTGAGACAAATAGAAAAATACCTATGTCCAGGACAGAGATCACAATCAGATTTTTTCAGGTTAAGTTTTCAAAATTATCTCCGCATTTTTTTAACAACACTTGTGGAGACCACCTAGAGTTCTCCTAATGTGACAAAAAAGTATCTTTTGGAGTTTTACATGTAATGTAACACAATTAAATTAAAAGATGTTGAATACTAAATGCAGAGTATCCTAACACTTGTAACTACTCACTGCTTTTCCTCAGCAATTTGTCATCGTTTTTTCATTCATTTTTTCAAAAATAAAATAAGCCTAAAGTATTTTGACATTGTAACAGATTGAGTAAGTCTTAGTCATGTCTAGTCATGTCAAATCTAATAAGTCATGAATTTTGTACAGGAACACAACGGCTGCAAGAACAAGACATGGTTCACAAGGCTGCTAGATGCAACTATTTCAAAGTCCAAAATATTTACATTAATGAAAGGATTTTAACTTTGGGAAAATGAAGTTTTCATTTCGAAGTAAATTAGTTTAGTTTCCATGCATTGAAATAAAAACCTACAGCCACTGAAATTACCAAATCAACCATGTTTACAATGTGCAACAACTGGTATGTCTTACCTTTTGTAAACCACTAAGGCAAACAATTTAATAATACATATGCGGATAAACAAAAAAAGCCATTAAAATCTGTTTTGCAACCATTTACGTTATATAAAAATTAACAGCTGATAAAATTCACAGTAACTTAAATTACCTTTTTTGTAAGATTTGCATTTTTAAAAATGTTTACTAATTCATTTAAAACCATATATTTAAATCCCAAGTGTCATTCCCACTAAAAACTACCATACTTTGCTTAGGACTTTTGCAGAACCATGAACAGACTGATACATAGATTTTTTTTTTTGTTTTGTTTCTACTCACAGTCAGTAGCTCCCAATTGTCTTGAGGAAAGCATGATATTTAATATATATTGAATTACAAAGACTGTTACTTACAATTAGTTGTTTCAAGCCTACAAATGACTGTTCTACAGAGTCGGCATTTAAAACTTGTCTCTTCATTGCAGCTTGCTCCCCCAAGAAGCGAAGCATTAAGTCTTTTACTGCATCTCCCTTGGTGTTCATGGAACAGAAAGAGAAGAAACATAACAAGACACTTTTAAACGTTATTCTAGCAAGATAAAATGTTGAATTAAAGCTGAACCACACAATTCTTTCCCCTTGAGAAATGTATATTTTCCAGTACTTTTTGTGTGAAATGAATATAAATGCAAATACATTTACAACATTTTAATGAAAACTGCTAGATTTACTCAACATTATTTGCTATATTCTTTTTTTTCAATGCTTAAGTTTCAGTTAGCTTAGAAACATCCAGGCTTATTTGCTCCTCACATTATCATCCTTCAAAAAAACCTTACAGAACACAGTAAGTTTTATAGGCTTTCATAACGGATATTAGCATTAAAAGATGCAGTCTACTGACTGACAATAAATATGCACATGATCAGCTAACCTTAGGTATATACAGAAGATAAACTTTGAGAGGTCATAGAACCAAGTAAACAGCAACCTTCCTAGAAGCACTCTTCATTTCAAAAGAATTAACTGCAGGAGTCAGTCAGAGAAATTTGGTTATCTGAGCTCAGTAATTTGAAGGCTTGAGACTAGTTGAGACAGACATTTGAAACATTTCTACAGTTAGACAACATTAATTCTACTTTTTATGACACGGAGCAGCTAAGAGTAAGAGTAGACAAACGCAGGTTGTATTTCCAGCTTTGCTAGCAATAAACTGAATGACTCTGTATATGGCATCCTCTGTGCCTCTATTTCTTCTTTTAATATTTACT
The DNA here is from genome assembly GCF_000710305.1 of Buceros rhinoceros silvestris. Lineage (NCBI taxonomy): Eukaryota > Metazoa > Chordata > Aves > Bucerotiformes > Bucerotidae > Buceros > Buceros rhinoceros. The sequence goes on along the minus strand of NW_010388532.1, from coordinate 5,420 downwards.
GAAGTATCGATTTCTGTGCCTTGCCATCTGTTGGCTGACAATCTTGTGGTTCTGTCTATTACAGATTTTCAATAGATAATCAAGATATTCAAGCTTAACATCAGGCAGCTACTGAAAAAACTGTGGACCACACACTGGTAGATGTTGAAAACTGTGCTGCTACTGTCTGCACACTCATGTCTGCCAACACAGAGTGCAGGGCAGGGTGCACTGTCTTGCTGGGATGTACATATTACTGTATACACGAGAATCCTCTGTACCATCAAAAATCACCACGTGCCAAAAACAGGTAGCAGAAATTACTTTTGTAAAATATTTGCCAATCTTACGTTTTTACATGGTTTAATCTAGAGAAGGAAACACCTGAAAATAAGGAAAATTATCATCATATATTAACAACTTTTTTTTTTTTTTAAGCAGAAATCAATTTATAACCTCCATTCAGCCAAAGTAAAGATCTGTCTTGTTCACCATTCTGTTGCTGAATAGCAGATGTTCACTAAAACAGCGTTAAGAAACAGGCTAAGCTCATTACTGGTCTTTCCAAACAGAACATCCAAAACTTTATGGTCCACTTATGCCGGGGGACTTATTTGCCTACCATTTTTATGTATGATAGACATACATCCCATGTCTGGTTTTGTGGGTAATGAATTCTATAACTTAAAAACAGTTCCATGGGCTGCAGAACGGTAACTCCTTTTATTATGCTTATTACTCAACAGTTCCTTTGCCATAAAAACTAGCAAATCATAATCCTCTATTTACCTTAATTATTTTATGAATTTTAGATTATTGCTCTTCATAAGCCAAAAGGTCCCCTTCCTTGTAGCTACCATTGACAAGGGAGAACCTCTGCACTTCTTGCCATCCCTCCTCTCTGCAATTTGTTAATTCCATTTCATCTTTTCAGATCTATGGTAACTAGAAGAGCACGCAATACTTAAGACGGTAAAGCAGAAAGTGACTATGTAAAAAGGTAAGCATACAAAGGACTATTTGCAAAAATCCCTCTAAAGGAACATGAGAACATTCACTGAGAACTGAGGTAGGAAGCTGTTAGCACAGAGAGCAGGAAGAAAGCCACAAAGCCTTTGCCTAACAACAACAACAAAAAAACCCCACACAAAAAAAAAAAAAAAAAAGAGGAGCTGCATAAAAGCTAGTAAAGCTTAGCTACAACAGATATAATTGATACTAAATGTCTGCACTTTCCCCATGGACAGTGAAGGGAAATACGTGTTTTCTGCCTAGTTTCTTGAAGAATGAGACTGCAACCACTGTTGCACTATAATGGATATTTTTTACCTCTAATGCTGCCACTTATCCTATGATTTCCCACCTTTTTGAGAGAAGAGTCTGAAGGATTAAGAGAAGACAGTGTGTGCAAAATGACATAAACACAAAAGATTTTTCAATCCCTCCCAGCAGTACTTTGGAGGAGGAAACATTACAAATGAATGCAATGAAACAAAGGACATAACAACAGCAGACAGTAAGTGATGAAGAAAGGCATAATGAAAAGAGCATAAAAAGTAGTACTCTAACTTGTTCGCACACTCAGAGGGTACAGGTACAGATAATCTGTACCACACACAGTCCAAGATAGTTTAAAAAAACCAATGTTTCTTGAATGATCAGCAAAAAGCAGCACACATTTTAAATCAAGAACATTTAGAATTTTTCCTGGTGTGATTTATCCACTTTTAAGACAATACACTTATAATAAAAACAAACATGTTCTAAACGAACAGAGAAACAGAAGTACTGAGCTGTTCAATACATGGCATACAAAACTTCAGTCCTTCCCTGAAGCACACTTCAGGGGTGTGAAAAGTAAATGCACTTTTCAGCTAACTTCATCAACTGCATGCAGCCTAGTTTACCATCCTGCATTAACGTTTAGCATTAATAAACTTATCACACCAAAGCTTTAATGACCATTGTGGAAAGTCCATTTAACAATGAAAACAAGCCTCCCACAATGTTTCAGCTGACATTTCAAGTGCTCCACAACTATAGTTTCAGTTAAATACACAATCTGCAGTACTAGAAGTGTATGGTACAATGATACCAAATTAGATGTCAGATCAGTCAAGGCACATGATCAGGCCACTGAAAAGCAGTAACTGGAAGTGAGGGAAGTTGTATAAACATAAAGTACTTCAAAACTTGTCCCTGCTGACATGCCTGTGTTACTGCTTATGAATTATAATCAACAAAGAAAGCAACGGGAATGCCCTTCAATTCCATTGATGATTTTACATCAGGTCTTACTGTAGAAACAGATCACATGGATATCGACATAACATCTTCTTTTAAACTGCCTACTAAATGGTAGATCTGCATATAGGCACATGCCCAGATTCTAGGCAAACGAGCCTTTAATCCTTGACTGGACCGTGGAAGGTGAGAGAGAACTACTGTACAAAAGAACATCTGCAATAAGGAGGCCCTCATCCTTGGGACCTGCAGAAGGCACCATTCCTTCTGTCCATCCTATTATGCTGCCAGGAGAGAAATACTGCACACTTTTCAACTACTCATCAAGGTCTAAGGTTTTTTGGGGAAGGCAGGAAGGACCCTTCCAATTTTTTTTTGAAAAAGTGTAAAAGAAGCTTCCTATTACTGTGTTTTCTTTCACACTAATTACCGGGCTCTGTCATGACAAAAAAATGTTTTAAGATACAGCTAACCCAAGAATCATCATCAGCAGCAGCAGCATGGAATATGTCTATAACTTGTATAATTTGTTACTTGTGACATAAACCTAAGATTTGTCAGATAGCTCAGCTACAAATCTGGACCCATTTCACTCCAGAAACTTTTCTGGTATCTCCTACAGATTGGAAAGTTATTGCAGACTGGACTCTACTTGTATTTGACTACTGATTGATATTTGTTATGCTACAGTTCAAGTATCCAAACCGTCAACAACATTTCTCTAGACAACAATTCTACCATGCAAGGATATAGATATGATAGAGCCGAATTAGTATATTTCAAGAAAAAAATTCCATTACAATAGTTAGCCTTGGCTGAGCAGCCAGGATAAAATTGCTTCATAAGAAATACTGAATAGAGCCTAGTGAAACTTCTCAGATTTTGAAAATGCCTTCTCACCAGCTGGGAACTCTGACAGAAGAGAAAGACATGAGTTTCCACTACTACGTTTTTTCCTTCATGATCTCATCTGGAGTTTTCCCTTTAATTTTGGGGTTATCTTCTCTTAGCAGCTTGCTCCAGCACTCAATCTCTCCTACAGGTTATACCTTTCCACTGCTTAGGGAAGACACTAATGATGCGACTTCAGTCAGTATTAACATTATCGAGCGTACTGCGAACTTCAGTGAAAAATGTTATTTCCCACTTGGTTGCAACAGCAAATTCCACGAGCAAACAAACCCGTCTGCTTTGACTTTGTAGCATATGGATTTTGTTTACATTCCAAATGTGAGCATTATCTTATGAACTAGGAGGACCAGAAACAAACTACTTAAAAATACAACCAGCTTTGGATTCTATGGAAACCGTCAACGCTGTATGCAACAAATTTCACTATGAATCAATCAGATCTGGTTTCAGTCCCTTCATGTATACATGAAGGAAGGAACAATAAAATTTTCTAATAAGCACTGACGTAATATACACAAGGTGACCATCAGCAACAATATGAAGCACTATGACGTACAGATATTGGAGAGCTCTTATAATAAAATCATATACTAAAATACAATAATAGACTCTTACCTGGATATTATCAAATTTTAACCCAGGCATGGTGAGATTCTCTTTATCTATGAACACTGTGCTGTACTGTTGTGTGGCAACTGAAATTAGAACATTTCTGGTTTCCTCACTAGGAAGCCACGCATCATTTCTTCTATCTAGTTCACTCATATTTAAGGCTGTGGCAAATGGGTCATCACTCCCAGCAAAAACAGCTTGGATTTGTGAGAACGGCTTGGGCGACTGAGTTACTTCTAGAGATGATGGAGGATCACCTGCTTCAGGTCTGCCATGTCGCATGGAGAAAGAAGGGTTAGATGAAGCACAAGAACTGTCTCCACCATTAGAAAGAGCTGACATATGTTCTGAAACCGAAGAGCTTGCATTGGGATTACTAACAGAAATAAAATTGGATGTGGTAAATGAATCAAAAAAATCAGAAGCTAAAGTATTGGTGTTCATGGTATCACCAAAGAACTTGCTTAGACTAGGACTTGGTTGAACCACCTGTGGATTAGACTTCACTGGAGTCTCAATTATATTACTAAAACTGGGAGATTTTACCATCTGAGGCTCAAACCCATCAGGTAGGAACAACTGTGGCTGGGTATTAACACTGTTTGCTTGGCTGAAGATGGTACACACAGGAATAGGCTCAGAGTCAGAAGATGGTTTGCTAGTTCTGGGTGATAATATCTGGTCTTCAGGTTTGCTTTCATCAACATTATTTGATTCTGTTTCAACAGGAATCTTGTTTCCCAACTTTGGTTCTTTCTTTACTGCTTCCTGAATTAATTCTTCCTTGAAAGATGCCTGATCATCTGTTCCAATCTCAGAAATGTCTTTGGGTGTTTCTTCGTGTTCAGTTTCACTCTCATTACTTAAAACCTCTTCTTTCTCCACTTCTGCTTGTGTTCTTTTACTATCTTTAACTTCCATTTGTTCTACAATCTCCTGGAGACAACCAAGTTCACCTGTGTCATCTTCACTGTTGTTTGGAGAATCTGAAATAATGACACTCTCCATCATCTGTTCATTAAGTTTATCTATAAAATTATTTGAATCTTCTGATATGGTTTCATTCCCTTCAGACTCAAATTCATCTCCACCAAGATCAATGGTTTCCTCATGAAATAGGATTTCTTCCTGAGTTTTCTGTTGAACTACGTCTCCATTGTCATCTTCATCCAAGGTGCTCTTCGCATCTTTAGCATTACTTTCATTATTCTCCATGGTAGCTGATGAAGAAAAACATCCCCACCAAAACAAGTATTAGTTTTATTACTCAAGCATTGCTCAGGTGCCACCCTGGAAAAACTCCAAAGTATCACACAGGTGCTGAAACTCTTGCTTTTAAAATACAACAATTTTACTATCTGACATCTCTCACTTAGCAACCAGAATAAATTAATTCTGGAAAAGGTTTTCTTTTTATCCTTTTTTTCAGGTCTCAAAAACATTGGCAACGGGGAGCTAATGCCTCCCAGTAAACACAGACAAAATGATATTTGCTCCTCTGCTCCCAAAGACTAGCTCGGTCCCCATTTAAGAAAAGGAAAGGGTGAGTTCACGGCTGTCACCAGCGCAGCCTGCAGAGCCCGGGGCCGGCCGCCCAGGGTGCGGAGCTCTTCCGGCCGCACTGCGGCCCCAATCACCGCCCGCTCCGCAGCCCCGGCCAGGGCTCCAGGAGT
>NW_010388531.1:24509-27170 GCF_000710305.1 Buceros rhinoceros silvestris | reverse complement strand
TGTGGAGGGGGTGTGTGGTCTGCGCGGGTAGAAGAGACGGGTAGTTGTGCGGTTGTGGGTTTCCCCTCGGCGCCGGCTTAGGTGGCGCTGGTTTCCCAGAAGAGTGGTCTCCCCGGAGAGTCCCTGGCCCCCAGCAGGGCAGAGTCAGCGAGCGCTGAGTCAGCCGAGCGAGCGGGGAACCGGCGCTGCCCAGACACATCACCTGTGCTGTCCACCTAAACACGCACCCCTGGCTGCCCGCGGAGCCCTCGCCCAGGGGCTGGGAAAGCAGCGGGTGGTCCCACGGGGGGCGGTGGGGTCCTGAACCCCTCTCATTTTGCCTTCAGTCGGTTTGAACCTAACGGTGACGCTGCAGGTGCTGCTCAGGCTTCCACCACTGCCCTTCTGAAGTGTCCTGCTGTTGCCCAGGTGTTGAGGATAAAGGCTCTCTTAAGAATGATGGCAGCAGGTAAAACAATCCTGCATCCTTTGCTTTGCAATGGGGATTAAAGTCTGTTTATTTAAAAGAATATTTGCAGGTGGGTGATCATAAAAGGAGCTCTGCTGACATATCTGGCCACATGAGCTGTAGTAGTGCTAATTCCTGTACGCATATACTAACTGGCAAAGTGTGGAAAGAATGGAGAAGAAAGCTGATGATGCATTTTTTTTCCTCCTCTTGTGAAACAACGATTTCACAGAAGACAGGATTTGGGCAGAGAAGTGCCTCTCTCGGCCTCACATCCCTGAGCCAGCTTGAGCACTTTGAGGCAAGAGTGGGTTTTGTAACAGGTGCAGAATTTTGAGGAGAACTCTTTTAGAGCTCGCTCTTAATTGATTCCTGTCTTGCATGTAGTCATGTTGCGTGGAGGCTAGAAGGTTCTCATAGTGGAGTGATCAGGGAATTACGAAACCTACACAAAACTGTGGTGGCTGAACTCAAGTCTGGATACAAAAGTCACTCGGAAAGTATTGGTCAGTATTTACATGTTGCAAATTAATCTCTAGATAACTCCTCTGTTGGAGGTGAGGGGGAAAGACCAGCAGGATACTTGCCTGACCCTCCTCTCCATCACTGACTCACTTTGAGGTCGCTGGCTGCAGTGTGTAAACTCTGTGATCCAAGTAAGTAAATCAAGAGGAAGGTAACTCTAAACCAGAGCTGAACTCACTGTCAACAGTGAGTTCTGAGCTCTGAGGCAGCGAACAGGACAGTGCGCTGCCCGCACATACTCCTCATGCGGCCCTGGAAAAAGTAGGTAGGGCTTGACAAGGCAGGGGGTGGGCTTTGGGGTTTAGTAGGGCTTGGTGGTTTTTAAACACAGTTCACTTCTTGCTTATTAGGAATTTAAGACATCATTGTGTATTAAGTCTTGATTCTTGGCTCTTAAAGAATTCAACTCATTATTCCAGCAGTGTAATGCAGCAGTTACCGTTAAGAAACAGCCTTTCATCAGTGGGCGTTGTTAAGCTAGATAACTGCTAGTTTTAGTTTATTCTGAAAATTAAACTACGGCTATGGTATTTGACCTGAGCCCGTACAGCAGTTACGATGGCAAGAGGCCTGGTCATTGGGTAACGCCAGGACAGCGCTTCAAATTATTAGTTCAGGTGGCTCATGAAAATTGCTCTTTTTTCACAACTGGCTGTCAGTTAGTGTTACATGCCTCAAATATTTACTTTTTGCAAAACATAGTAGTTAATTAGCACTGGAAGTTTACAGATGCTGGCCAGTGTTTCAGATTACCACTATCCGCATTCCCCTGACCATCAACGTTTGACTCCCTACCCTGGAGCTTTGTATCACATCAGTTACTTTAGAAAATGAGGAGACACCACGACATGCAACTGTGGAGATACTTGGCGAGTGTCCTTAGTTAATGTGTCTGAACTTAAGGAATCGCTCCTGTGCTCTGTGGATTAATTTCAGTTTTATCCAGTTTTAACAACAGAAATCAAAGCCCATGTGCTGCTTTATCGTATGGTGATAGTGTTTTCCCTTCTCCTCCTAGTCTTCTCTCATTAATTGGCTGTGGTACTTAAGAGGGACAAAGGGAATATGTGTTTCGTTGGAAGAGGCACTGGAGAAAGGCATTGTGGAAGTACGCTGGCAGAGTGTTGCAACAGGCTGCAGAGCTCTCCTGCGTGGACACCTGCCACAGCAGGTTCAATCCCACAAAAAATAATTCTTCTCTATCTTAGCAGCAATAATCTTAGCAGCAGCTTCCCACCGTGTTGCACGGCTGAGGGGTGAAGTACATTAGTCTGCTCTGCTGGAGGTCAGAAACTCATGGGTTTGTAGTCAGAAGTGCACGTGAAGGCTGAAGCCCACAGAACATCTACTTTTTACACAAACGTCACTCAAGGCTGGCAGCAGAGACACAGCAACCTTGGCTATGATACAGAGATCTCCAAGTGGAGCAGAACTGTCGGCTTTCCTGTCAGACTTCCCTACAATCCCTGCTATTAATCAGACCCCACAGTAACACTTTTTTAGAGCTTGGATTTGATGAATTTATTTAACCTTGTACATGACAGGAATTGCGCAGAGCTAAGTAGCAATGGAATGATATTAACTTGACCCTCATCTTGGAGAGCGGCCGAAGGAACATGTCCTTGTCAGTGCACAGAGGTGGCTGTGAGCTCTGGGAGCAACAGAGCGGGGAAAAGTCAGGGGAAAGA
>NW_010388531.1:17921-24405 GCF_000710305.1 Buceros rhinoceros silvestris | reverse complement strand
GCTCTTCCAGTTCACTCCCTTTGGGAATAATGCCAGAGCTCATATGTGAAAGGTCAAGTAAATACTAATAAAGCTGCCATTAATTAAATTTTCTTACAGCTTCAGTGTGATAATTAAAGGGTATGTAAAGACGCTAGCTGAGGCAATGTATTTCCATCATCTCACGGGGCTTAGGAGAAAGCAGCAAGAAGTGACACGCAAATGCCATTTGCCCCACTCTGGAAGGAGGACTTCAGACTGCAACAAGAGGTGGTACCTGAGGTATGGTACCTTGGGCTGCTGCAGGGGAACAGGGAGCCCATCCAGGGAGAGGAAGCAGCCTTAGCCCCTCTAGAGAGAGACGGCAGGTATGGCGGGCAGGGGAGAAGCAATGAGTGCCTGTGAAGTAGCACGTAATAAAGAAGGGAGATGACTGTGAGAAGAAATTTATTCAGCTGGCCGTGACAAGGTTTAGGGTTGGAAGGTGGGTAGTTCCTAGCTGTAACTGTGTTTTGGAGCAGGCACTTGAGATGGATTCAGCAGAGGAATCTTGATCTGCCTGAAAGGCCCATGTGGTGCAGCGGCAGGGCAGGGGAAGGGAAGACTCTGAGCTGCCCTGAGAGTCTCTGGTGATTGTAGTTTTCTAAAGCCCATTCCATTCTGATTATTTGTCTGTTTCTTTGCAATAAAGTTGCAAGAGTGGGGAAAAAAAGGTTAAATTCCAGTGAGATGGATGCGAAGCCACAGAAAGTGCTTCCTATATAGGAATTGAAATGGGGAAGGAAAAATCCCCTGCCACAGGGTCACGTTGATTTCTGCAGATGTCTGTGAAGAGCTGCTGCTAAAGATGGGCTCTTCCCACGTTACCCGTTTACCATACAGCTCAGATATAAGTTACCTTCAATACTTCCTTCCTATCCCTCATTGGAAGCACATTTTGCCCAATATTCCTGGAAACAGAACTTGATTCATGGGTTTGCAGCCTTCATCCAGCCTCACATCTGGCAGCAGTTAGCTCCTTTCATGGAATTTTAATGAATTCTATGCTTTTAAGAGAGCATTTAGGTACTTCTGCAGAAAAGCAAGAGTCAAAGCCCCTCTGCACTCAGCCTGTCCAAATGGAACCGTAACTGTACTGTTAGCAACACCTAATCCCTTTTGCCCACTTCTGAAGTCAGAGCTGTGCATATTCCTAATTTTTTCCCACTCTGTCAGTGTCACGAGAGGGCGAGCCAGAAAAACAATTCCCCTTCCCCACGCCCAAGCCACTGTCTATATTGAGAGCTGAATTTTCCAAGACAGTGGATGTGATCCTGACATCTGGATTTAATCCAAACTCAAATTCCAGGCTTAGATCTGAGAACTTCCACCTCCAGTCCTGAGACTGGCAGTTCTTAGAGAGAACTTAGTTTACCTTTTAAGGCAAAATTCAAGGGTTGTGATAGTAGCTGCATAGTGAAAATTCTTCCTATGCTGAATTTCTTTAGCAGATTTTCCTCATTTGGATCCAGTGTCTCTACATGACAGAACAGGAAACCTCATGTCTTTACAGGACCCTCTCATCGACACAGAATTTGACCAAGCAGGAATTGCTGCTGAGCGCTGAGGCATGTGCAAACTGTTTGGCAGTGACTGAGCAGCAGCCCTGCTTCACAGCCACAGGCAAGGCAAGCTTCTTAACCCGCCTCGTACAAACAGGCGCCAAGTTGTTTTTCTCCCCAATGTGATGGATGTCTTTTAAAATTCATGAACTGCTGGCGGGTTCTCACAAGGGTGTTGGGTCTGCAGGGCCTCAGGTGGTGTCCATTGGTGCTAAGGAGTTTGGTCTCCTGGCAATGTCCCGTTACAGGGATGTGACTTGTGCTCAGTGGGGACAGCAGAAGCTGTTGCCACCATCATACCAGGTACCTGGCCCTTCTGGTGAAGGGCACCGCTCCCACACCGGGGCTGCTGTGGTCTACAGCCCATCTGATGAACACATCCAGCAGTGGTTTATCTTCGTTCCGGAATATCTCTCTGACATCCCTCCAGTTGCTTCAGACATGGAAAATCACACGATAGTCTTTTTTTCATCTGGCATTGTCAAGTTTGTCTTGCTTTGTGCAGCACATGGCAGGAGGTGATACATGAATCCTTCCAGCTACTGTGAGCTTTGCTGCACTTGCAATGATTTGCATTCACACCCTTGTTTGCTCCTCTCATGTATTTTAATACCTTCTCTTGGAAAGAACCGGCAGACTCCAACCAGTATATTTTTAGTTAGGGTTATTGCTGGGCTTCAGCCTGTCATTTTTCTGGCATATCTCAGCCCTCTCTTCTCCTCACTAGCTACTCAGGCAGAGACAGCACCTTCTGTGTCCAGTTTATGAGCTAGGACTCTTTACGTAGTCAGCAGAGAGCAGAAGTACTTCCTGTATGAAGGTGTGAGGAAAGGACTTAGTTCTGAAGTCAGAGCTCTCTGTAACTGGAGTTTCCAGACAGGGATTAAGTAGATAGTCTGCTCCTCTCTGTATAGGAAGACAGCTGACAGAGGAGAGGAGGAAGAGGGTGGCTCTTCTTCTTAGTTTGAATTTCAATGCTCCAGGCCCAGAGGGACACTCAAGTCATGTTTGTAGAGTAAAGCGCCTTTGGTACACCAGGTAGCTCTAGTGAGCTCATATCTGCGTTAGCACGGGTATGGGCAGGAATGTGGAAGTCAGAGCAAAGGCAGCATTGTAGAAGTCCTTGACAATAAGAAATCGACCCACAGCAGTGAAAAATGCAGTGCTGGAGCCTGTGGGCTGTCGTTTAACAGCAGCGTCAGTGTTCGGCCTCTTCTGCCGAGCAGAAGATTGCTAGAAATCAAGGGCATACCTTGTCCTCTCCCTCACACCCTGTAAAATTGTGCTGGTTTTGGCTGGAGTAGAGTTAATTTTCTTCATAGCAGCTGGTATATGTTTTGGATTTGTGATGCAAACAGTGCTGATAACACAGGGACGTGTTCAGTCATTGCTGAACAGTGCTTTCACCGTGTCAAGGGCTTTTCTGCTTCTCACTGCCAGCGAGCAGGCTGGGGGTGCACGAGGAGTGGGAGGAGATGACCCTCGCTGATCAAAGGGATATCCCACACCGTATGGCATCAAGCTCAGCAATACAACTGGCAGGATGGAGGTTGGCTGGGGCTGCCACTGCTCAGGGACTGGCTGGGCATCCGCCACTTAGCTGGTTTCTTTTGCATCGCTTGTTTTTCTTGGGTTTGGTGGGGTGTTTTCTCTCTGTTTTTCCCCTTCTTCTTTAATTATTAAACTGTCTTTATCTCAACCTCCAAGTTTTTGCACTTTACCCTTCTGATTCTCTCCCCTGTCCTACTGGGGAGCAGTGAGTGAGTGGCTGTGTGGGGATTAGCTGCCTACTGTGGTTAAACCACAACAGAAAAATCATCGCTCTGGCTTGTATTCCTGTCCCTGCCAAGGCAATGGCATATTCAAGTGCCCTGACTCCTCCCCAGCCACTCCAGACTCACTCTGACACAGTAAGTTAAATCCTTTGTATAAATTGACATAGTTTTGCTGGCCAAGTGGAGATGCCCTGACTAGGCAGGTTTTTAACCAGTCCTGTTGCCCGCAGGTGTACATGCTGCCTTTCTCTGCCCGGGTGTAGCAATACAGATAGAATTGATTGCCTTTTTAGCCTGGAGACAGGGATAAAGGCTCCCGTGGAGTCCTGATAGTCTATGGTCTTTTTTAGGTGGGTGAAAATGATGGGATTTCAGAGTTTGTCACCTTAAAATGCCTCTTGTAGGTACAGTTCACCTACAAGTAAGGGCAGTTGTTGTGGTTTGTTTCAGCAAAGGCTTATTCTTCTCTTATGTTTCCAGTATTTTAATTTCTTCTGCAAGGGTCAATATTTCAGCAAAGTAAGGAGAAGCATTTCAGAATGAAATACCTGCTGATGATGTGACAATGTGGGGGAGAATCTCCCTCCTGCCTAGGCCCGAGCTGGGAATTCCTGTGTGGGTGTTATCCCATGAACAAGTACCCAGTGAGGCAACAGGAGTCTTCTGTTCCCTGAGTAGCTCTTCTTATCCAGCTGTTCCAGAGCCTTAGATATTGCTGGTTTTGAGACAGCCTTAAGAACTGTCTTGGAGAAAGCAAACAACAAACAGAGGAAAGTGTAAGGCAATTTTGATCTCTTATTGGTTCCTTCAATGGTCAGGAGAACTTTACAGTTGAAGAATTAGTTGTTATAGTTAATATTAGTTGCTGTAGTTGTATAGTCAATTAGAATTAGCTCCCTGAAAGAAACAATCCAAAGGGTTGAGAGGCAGGTGGTCAAGGAGCAGAGCAGAAGGATGCCTTACATCTGGGGGGAGATGTTCCAGACATGAAAGGACCATCCCAGTGTGTGGTAACAGGGGCTTTGAAACATCACAGGGTGTGTGAGTGGAGTCTGTAACATCATAGCCTGTGTGCCACAGCAGAAAGCTGCAAGGATGAGCTACAGCCTTGCTGGTGGCCAGCTCCTTCCTCTGAAGTGTTTCCATCTCCCAGTGTCAGAGCCTGAACTCCTACTCGAGCCCAGCAGGAGCTTGAACTCAGTGTTGGAGCATTCTGCCGGTGCAGTTTGCTGTGCTGTTTTGCAATAGCTCTTGTTGCTTAACCTTTGAGGTGGAAGACCCATTATTCCTCCTCATGCTCTGAAGATTACAGATAAAGTTAGAGGGTGGCGATAAGGTATGAAAACGAGAAGAGTGTCAGCAGTAGGGAAGAAGGGCCAGTGCTGAAATATTAAGGGAGGATTAGCACATCATATCTCCAAATCTGAACTTGGGAGCTGCAGAGCAGAGGAACTCTGTGATGTATTCAGGTTATTGGAGTTTATGAGGCTTCCATTTCATGTTTGCCTTTGTACTCTTCAGAAAGCTGGCAGGTGCTTTGTTTGCACTGTCCTACAAACAGCCCGAGTCACGCAAAGCTCTGGGCCATTCCACTTGCCAAGCTGCACAGACAGTACCAGGAAGAGCACAAGTGAGGGCCAGCCAGGACAGAGGTGGGAGTTTCCTGGGGTACTGTGACCATCTTGGCAGCCTTTTCTATGTGTAGTTTATTTGACCTGATGGTTCTGCAGCCACTTTGAGCACCACTGCAGCTGGGATCTACTCCCTAGAGGTCTCAAAGGAACGAGTTGTCTCTGACTTGTGTGCTGAGCAAACCTGGCCTTGTCAGGTGTTGGCTTGGGGTGTGGTAATGGCTGGAAAATGTGTTGCCCTTGTATCTTCAGGAGGTGTGGTAAAGAACCTGGAATCTCTAACATCTTCTTTTTAGGAATCCCTCCACTTAACCAGGCGAGATGCGCGTGCTTTCTCCTGGGAATGCACATTGTCCCAGCCCTGGGTCAAGAAGGTCAAAGCTGATCTAGGAAGCGTCCTAGAAAGGGATGTAAGTGCAAACGTTGCATAACAAAAAAGTTGAAAGGCATCAGCTGAGAAATTAAGACTGAAATGGCAAAAGACAGGCTAAGTCATTCTCTTTACTTCCCTGCACGTTTTCTCATGCAGGATTGACTGTAAGAGCAAACCAAGGGAGAGCAGAGGGTAATTGCTGGCATAGCGTTAGTGCTGGTTGACCTGTGTGCTGTGGTTTTATAGAGAGCTCTGCGAATCTTATGGAGCTTTTATATACTTTAGAAAATCTAGTGTCTTCAGGCTTGCAAGGTGTAGCACTTTGCCCCACAATTCCCACAAGCTCCAAGGAGAACTACAGTGTAGTTTGGAGTTTTTTGAGTGCGTCCAATCTTGATTTTTAAAGACCTCTATTCTTGACAAGTCTCTGCTTCAAGGTTTAACTTGAAAAAACAATTCAGAGTTCATATTCTCAAAAAATTGCGTCTTGTTTCCAGTGTGAAATTTGATAATGTGTTAACTAAAAATAATTCAATGGTAGGACGGGAGACCTCTCCTGAGACACCCCGCCTTAGCACCGATAAGGGGGGATGGGTCACACAGGGAGCAAGTTCCAGCCATGTGAGAATGTGGTGTGGAAGGGCGGTGGCTCTGTGTGGAGAGGTAATTGGGGTGAAGGGTAATGGATTCCTTCCAGCCGTCAGGAGCAGCAGAACTTTCAGAACTCTGCTGCACGAGGCTGTTGGTGGGATGCTGGGGTTTAAGCAGTGGCTGAACTGTTTGCCCAAAAGCCCTGACAACAGTTCCGTGTTTCTGTTGTTTGGCACTTTGAGGCCTGCAAATACAGCACCGCTGGTGTGTATTACTTCTCTGTTTAACGAACAGAGAGGTGGTCGGGTTGCCTTGCAGTGTTTTTTCCCTTTGCTCCTTAAGGGTTGATCCTTCTGCCTGTACTGCAGCGTTCTGTGCGGTCTTTCTGTCTGGGTGGGTGTGAGGTAGGGCGTTTTTGCCCAGCTGCATTTGCGAGGCAATGCTGTCTTGGAATAAGCAGTTTTGGGGAGAGATTTAATGCTGAGCAACACACACTTACCCGGCCAGGCTCCAAGAATGAAGCAGACATTCCTC
>NW_010388531.1:16213-17800 GCF_000710305.1 Buceros rhinoceros silvestris | reverse complement strand
GAAACACTGCAGGGCTGCGGTCCTGGGAGCGGTGTTGCCACCGCTTCAGCCACAAACAGGAGCTAACAACTCTGATGTGCAAAGGTGTTCCAACCCTCTGGATCCTTGTGCTGTCTAGTGCTGAAACCCAGAAGGGTCTTCGGGCCTTGTGTAGCGCCTGGCCTTGCACTTTGGCTGGAGGAGGGTGAGAGGAGAGCAAAGAAGTCTGCTGCTCTCTGTGGGTCGGTGAAGGGGTAAGCTGTGGGTTCCCTTGTGAGCCTTTGGGAGCATGGGTTGCTCTGCGCTACCTGTGCTCTCTGTGCTCCTGTCTCAGAAAGGTGGTGACCTTTCCTGAGTCTGCTTCAGCTTGGTTCCCAAACTGCGTGTCTCCTCCACAGCAAAGCCTGTCAAGATACATTTACCGTGAAGGGCAATGAGATTTTGAGCATGTAATTGAGATTTAAAGCTCCAATTAAAAGAGCAAATAAACTAGAGCTACTTCCTAACCTGTGTTTTAATTGTAAGAAGTGATTTCAGTATATCCTTCCCAAAGTCCTTGTACTGTCCCTTGGGCTTGGTACCCGGTGACCTAGTTTCCATGGAGCAATCTCAGCAGCGGTGCAGTCCCTCACCCAGCTGCGCTTGGATGAGGGAGACCAGTGTGGTGATGGGGCGTGTGCCCGGAGTTTGATTGCTCAGCTATTAAAGGCTTTCTTTGGTAGAAATACTGTTTTACGTTTATTTGACAGCTCTTCTCCTTGGTACTTGTTCTGGTTTAATTGTATGGAGTCGTTTCTGTTCCCTGGTGTGCTGACAGCTGTGAACACAATGCCTTTGGGGGGGTAGTGAGCACAAGTGACATCTTAATAAGAGTCCTTGGAGACATGGCTTTAGTACAAAGCTACCCCCCTCTCCCAACAATTGTCAGTTTAGGGCTTATGAGTCACACGCTCCCCCTTTGAAAGTACTATTTTTGATGCTCCTGCTCTGTGCTGAGTCCTCAGAAGCCCTGTTAGGTTCTACTGTCTTTGCTGATGGTGGTTGCTTTTTAATTGCCCAGGTGCAGAAGCGGGGCTTGAAAACTTAATCAACGTTATTCCAGCTTATCTCCCTGTCACCAGAGGATTTCAGCAGATCAAGACGTTTGTAGCAATTGCGTGTAGATGCAAACCACAGCTAGCTGTAGAGACCAGGGCAGATCACTTGCACCTTGGTTCTCCCAGGTGTCCCTTGCTCTGTGCCACCCCTAGATGGGCTCTCTGCTGGCATGGTCAGGGATAGGTCTTTCTGCTAAGTGACAACCTGCCCTGCCACCACACAACCTCTCCTGACTTCAGCTGCAGTGTCAGGCCCTTTTCTCCACTGGCCTTGATGCCCCTTTGCAGCACCCGTGTCTCAAGGCGGTGACCACCAGCCCAGCGTGTCAGTTTAACCTTCTGTGCAAGCTGAGGCGACACACAGAAAGCTGGTATCTCTTAGCTTCTCCCAGAGGCGTCAGGGGAAGGAGTGACTTGGGATAGCACACCCCAACCCAGGGGTGTGTGAGGGAGAAGAACAGGGTTGTGGGTGAAGCACAGTGCAGGGAACTGGGGCTGAGCTGTTCAGCAG
>NW_010388531.1:11867-16114 GCF_000710305.1 Buceros rhinoceros silvestris | reverse complement strand
TGGAGCCCCATGTCTGTCTGCCCAGGGCTGTTTCCGATCCTGCCTCTCTCCTGTTTCATGGTTTATGTCAGTGTGGTTTGGGCAGTGCCTAGTGAACAGGCTCTGGGCTGCTGTCGCTTCCTCAAAGGAGATGGGGAGAGCCTGGTGTGTCTGCTGGCCAAAAGCTTGGCAGGGAGTAGGTTGGGCAAAGCAGCTGCTGCCAAATAGGATTTTGTCCCCAAACGTCTGGGGGTGAGGCTGGGGTCTGGCATTACCCCTGGCCTGCTTCTGGGCTTAATCAGCTACTTTATCTGTGTCATGTTCCCTGTGGCAGATGCAGTCTCTTTCAGGATTAATTAAGGATCATAACTGTGACCTAGTTACCAGCCTTGCACTATTGTTACTGGAGCTCTCTGAGCTATCAGGCTGTTTGAGAGAGCTTCTTACTCTTGCCTGCTCTGGTTGCGCGCTTTGTATGTCCTTCTGGACCGGCTGAGCCTCAGGCCAGATCACATTACAGTAATTTCTCTGACAGATTCCTGCCTTCTCCTCAGGCAGGGTACCTGCTTGCAGCGCACCACTCGGTGTGGGGATTAGATATGCTGGCCTACATCTTTCACAGTGTTGTCTCCTGTTTGGGAGCCAGAGCTGATGGTGAGGAGAGAGCAGCTGCCAGATGAGAGTCTCATATTCCTGTGGTCTGCAGACCTACTACAGCCAGATCCTTCCTTTGGTTGGGGAGGGGTTGCACCACAGAGATTATGGTGGGGACTTGTTCCCTTCACATCTCCTTGTCCTCTCCTTCCCTCCCTTTGCTGCTTGTTAGATGAGAGCTCGCCCTGCCCAGTGGGTTGAATCTCACGCTGCATGGACTCACAGCCTTGTGCACAGGGGCTGCACATGGCGGCGTGGTTACTGTTCACATGAGGAGGGTTTACATTCCCAAAGCTCCCCTTGGTCCCCCATGGAGCTGGGCCTTGACTAGCCTGATGATCTGCTCAGGGTATGATCATCTCCCCAGTGGGATCCCAGCAGCTGCCACTGAGTTCAGACAGGAAGAGCCTGAAGGAGGCTGTTTGGGGGATCCCTGGGAAACAGCGCTTCATACTGTCCTCAGAAGCATGCACAGCGGGAGAACTGCTTGGCTTTTCTCCTCTGCTTCGGAAAACATCTCACATGTTCCAGTGACCTGCTTATTATGTAGGTCATCATCAGCTAGAAGAAAAAAACGATTTCAAAAGTAGGATAAATCTAGCAGAGCTTCTCCACTGAGCAGCTCTTTCTGGATAAGCAGGGAAAGTTGTCCTGGGGCAGGTGGCAGGCAGCACAGCGTGTTCTATTTCCACCCAGCCTGGGCAGAGCAGTTGGAGAGGGGAAACTGCAGCTGGAGGGATGTGTGATAGCCTGTCTTGGCAGTGAAGCGGTGTTTGGGAAGGTGGGTAGTGCAGCAAGCAGAGGGCTCTGCCTCGCGGTTTGCTGGGTCCCCTCCCCAGGTGCGTGTTGTAGCGGTGACGCTGCTCACTGTAGCAGAGCTGGCTGAGCAGCCCCTCGCTGGGTGCTCGTGCTGCCGCTGCATTCACCCCTGCTAAGCCTGAGTGAAGCCTCTCCAGTTGCAGGAGGTGCTTGGCACAGTCTCCTGAAGTATGACTGCTCTTTTCCTGGAAGCCAGGTTCCTGCAGGGCTCTTTGCTCTGCTGTAGATGTGCTCACCTCCTGCAGCCTTTGTTCTTGGTGTTATACCAGCATCTGCCGGGCTGTCTAGATAAAGCACATACATCTCCCTGCCACTGGACTGTCCTACAGCTTCAGCATCTTGATCTTGGTGGTTTCTATTTAATAGATGAACGCTGTGGATCCCTGTTCCCCTGCTGTCTAACCCAAGGGCAAGCAGTCCTCTTTGTCTCATCACACCACAGAAGTTGATGTAGGAAGCAGTAGAGCAATGAGATTTTGAACAGAATGACACTTTTCACCTACAGTAAAGCCATTTCCCATGCTGTGTGCACCCAAACAGAGCAGGGTGTTAAGAAAGCAGGCGTGTATCTTAGCCGGAGGCACTGCCCTGTGATCTGCCAGCATATCGCAGACAGTTTGGAAGTCTTACTCAAGATGTAGGAATGGGGTAAGTTTATAGCAGATTTTCTGAGTTAGACAGGGGATGGGAGCCCTGAAGCTGGGAATGTCACGCTGGCTTGGTGGGTCCTTGTGCAATGAGGCTGCTGTGTGCTTTAGACAGCAGAGTGCTAGAGCTGTCATGTACTGGTGGTGAGAATGTCAAGGATAGCCTGTTATCTTTGCTTGGAGGAAGGGTTTCATTAGAAACTGTCTCATAAATGTGTGCTTGTTGGATGAATTGCTCCTTCAGCATGTATGAACTGTCTCCGTGTACGTGCCAAATGCATCTGTCCTGGGCAGGGATGCAGCCGGTCTAAAGGAAAGCAGATGAGCTTTCCTCATCACAAGCTTTTCCTCCTCATCAAGCTTTTTCTAAATTGCTCCCTGCGTGGAGCAATTCTCCAACAATATTAAACACAGCAGCAGGGCTAAGTCAAGCAGTTCTTGTGAAGGCTGCCCTATTTTATCTCTTTGGTTTTATTATAAATTGGATTATGTTCCCAGCACGATTGGTGGCAACAAATAACCACCCAGGAATGGTATGTATTGTGTGGTAGCGCGGGAGAACCTCCTGTTCCCAACAACTCCGGCCTGTCTGGGGCTTGTTGCCATGAAATTGTGGAACTGCACTGAAGGATGATTGGACTGTGAAAAAAATAATTTTAACCACTGATTAACCGAGTTTACTTATGTGTGTCTCATTGTCTTCAGAAGTTGCGAGGGCATAAATTTAGCAATGTGGAGCTTCTAAGTCAGATTCTTAAATGGGAAGCAAGGTGAATTGTTGTTGTAATGAACGGTGATAGTTTCCTGAGGGAGTAATGGGTGTTATGGTCCAGATATAAACAGTCCTGAGGTGCTGGAGGGCAGGTTGAGACCTACACAGGCAGGCTGGGGTTCTTGCACCTCTTTGGAAAGTGTCTGGTGTTGCTCTGGATAAGAGATAAGGTTAGGCAGCCCTTGGACTTCTTGACTGGTTGAGGTAGAGGCGTTGGCAGCGCTCTGCCTAGCCTGGGGCTCTGCACAGCTTTCAGTTGCGAGAGCACGTCTCTCATTTGCTCAACTTCACTTAGCTCATCTCAAGATAAGTCTTGATGTTGTTTAACGCAGGTTTTCACCCACACCATTGGAACACAGTTTAACAGTTACTGTAGCCTCAGATGTTGCCGAACATCTGAGAGGGAAGTGGAAAAGCTGTACTGGAACAAAAAGGGTCTTTAAAGGAAACACCAGCCTGAGTCTTGAATAATAATTAGGGCTGCTAGTGAGTAGTGTCCCACCAGTTACTTGTCTTGTAAGCTTTGATTGTCCTATGCAAGAAAAAACTTTTATTCGAATTAATCTCAAAATAGAGGCTGCTTGAAGGAGTAAAACACCTTGGCTGTTCATGCTGCCATGAGCTCGCTGCAACCTGGGGTTGCTCTTTCCTGCATGCCCCGTACCCTGCCAGTGCTCAGGTCCTGTCTTCCACCTCTGGGCTGTCCAGGGCAGGAGTGAGGAGCACAGCTGGGCCCTGCCAGGCAAGAGGGGAAGGACGAGGAGAGGACTGTGCAGCTCTGGATGCATGTTGAGGGAGGTGAAGAGGTGGGATAAGCTCAAACTGATGGTCTTTTATTCGAATTAATCTCAAAATAGAGGCTGCTTGAAGGAGTAAAACACCTTGGCTGTTCATGCTGCCATGAGCTCGCTGCAACCTGGGGTTGCTCTTTCCTGCATGCCCCGTACTCTGCCAGTGCTCAGGTCCTCTGGGCTGTCCAGGGCAGGAGTGAGGAGCACAGCTGGGCCCTGCCAGGCAAGAGGGGAAGGACGAGGAGAGGACTGTGCAGCTCTGGATGCATGTTGAGGGAGGTGAAGAGGTGGGATAAGCTCAAACTGATGGTCTTAGCATGGCTCTGCTTGCCTTTCTGCAGCCTGCAAGCTGATCCTGGCAGCCTTGTCCCTGTCCCCACAGTGCCCCTTTGGTCACACAGTGTTTTCAGACACACTGAGACAAAGCAGGCAGGACACCCTCCCCACCAAGCCTTCATCAAGAAGAATGAGATGGCTTAATTACAACCAGTCGAAGCCTTCAGGAGCACAGCCTCCAGCAGGCCCCTGACGTCTCTGGTTGCTCAGCCCAGTGTGGCCACTGCAGCTTGGAGTGGGACCACACAG
>NW_010388531.1:11386-11675 GCF_000710305.1 Buceros rhinoceros silvestris | reverse complement strand
TGGTGGGGGGGGGGGCAAGAAAATAGACCAGTGTCCCAGCATGAATCATCCATCCATTTACGTACAGCTACTGCTTCTCCAGTGGTACCAGGCAGTCCTGCAGGGTGATGGGCCGTGAGGATAAAGCACTGTCTCTCCTCCTGTGACAGGAGGGTTTATGCTGGGCAGTTGTGGCTGGCTGCTGTTTGAGAGAGAAGAACAAGGCTCCAGATTTGGACTGAAGAGCTTCCCACTGTCTGGGCATTGAGGGATGAGCATCTGGTAGCTAGATGATGGCTGGTCAAGCTGT
>NW_010388531.1:0-11301 GCF_000710305.1 Buceros rhinoceros silvestris | reverse complement strand
TGAGGGATGATCATCTGGTAGCTAGATGATGGCTGTTCAAGCTGTTTGGTTTGGAGGTTCAGGCTGTATCTCTGGGAATTGAGGAGACAAGGCTACAAACAAGAATTTTCTGATTTGATGCCTTTTCGGATTTGGTGTTGCAATTATTTTGTGTTTTAAAGGATTTTTGCTAGGCTGTTACATGATTCACTACTGGCTTCCTTTCCCATCTGTTTTAAGCTGAACTTCATGATGGCACAGGGTTGTGCTGTGGTTGTGCTGCCTGCCTCCCTGCCTGCCTGCCTGCTTTGAAAGTGGTGGCCATGCTTCAGTTCAATGAAAAGCTCAAAGAACTGTAAAGCTTTTAAAGGTCCCTAAGGAATCTCTGAACCCACACAGGCCATGGATAGAGACCTCACTGACCAAGACAGAGGCTGCAGCAGACTTGAACCATAGTAGCCATGAGGAAAAAAAAAACACCTCCAAACATGCAGAAAGTAATTACCCAAATACTAAATATGTGAGGAGCAGGTTTCCTTCGGTCTTCTGTCGATGGAGCTCCTTGCATGGCAGAGGAAACAAAGCTGCTCTGCAAATTAGAGACCGAGCGGAAAAGTTTTCTGGAGTGCCTGCAACTATTTGCCAGTAGTGGAAGGCAGGTTATTTAATTTCTCTCTAGTATCTTCTGTACTTTTTTTTCACTCTCCCAGTGCTGAGTCAGTGTAGCTGTCTGGAGGGTGGGATGGCACACACAGCGCTGGGGGGAAGAGTTGCTTTGGGGTGAGGATACAGTGTGAATGCCCACCTTTATGGGATACCCTGCCAGGTCAGGGCTGCTGTTGCCAGTGAGACCAACTGCCATTGAACTGCTGGAGCGAATGTGTGCTGCTGCAGGACTCGCCTCAGACAAGGCGTGACTTGCGGCAAGTCACGGGTGGGAGGGTTTGGCCTCAGCACCCAGGATTGCTTCCTCTCCGGAGTTACCCTGCTGCAGTCAGTGTGACGTATTGCGTACAACGGTACCTCTGGACAAACGAGATGATGATGACTTAGCCAGTGTTAGAACCCCTGCCCTGTCAGCTCTGAGTCACTGTTTATTTACAAAACGCAGGCGAATGATACTGACAGGGAGCAATGCTACTGCTAATGCTGGGGGTTGGAGATGAGGCTGCGTTTGCAGAGCAGACACAGAGCAGTTGCACCATCTGTGTAAGCCGTCGCCCACTCCTAAGAAAACCAGTCAGGCACCTCAGTTTGTCCACCCAACCCTTCATTTTAGCCCAGAGACATGACTCGCTGTGGTTGCTGTCACTATGTAAGGGGTTTGATCTTCCTGCTGCATGCGTGGGCTTTGTATCTTCTCTCCATCTCTACTGCATAAAGCTGTAAGAGCACCACATCTGCACAGCTGTATTTCCCTTGGGGAGGGGTGGGGTTCTATAAAAGATGTCTTTAACTTTAAACAATGTAATGAGTTTACTAGTGATTTTTTTTTTAATGCTGAAGCCTCCTCTCCCCAGTCTTAAGTCCAGAGAGACCACTGTAAGAGCTGATATTACCAGCAGAGCAGCAGCCACGGCTCAGTTCAGGGGTAACATTTGGTGCTGTACCACACTGAACAAGGACATGCACCTCTGTAAGAGCTTATGGTATAGTTGGCACCAGGAACCTTTACCTATAATTATGTCATCTGGAGGTGAGATAAGGGTACATCTTTATAATGGCAAGGAATTGTTCCTGTAACTGTGCAAGAAACACATATAAAAGCAGTTGCAGTAAAATCATGCTTTTGCTGTTTGGCTGAAGCTGGAAGAATGAGGCAGCTCACTGCAGAGGAGTGAGAGATGTGCTTTAGCATAGTCCTGAGCTAAGAAACAGGCAACAGGTAGGTGCTAGTTGTTGGGCTAACACATGAGAGTTGGCAGCCTTTGTTTATAACTGATATAAATAAGCCGTGATGTATTGTCATACTCCACTTCTTTGGGTCACTTTTATCTGTGACATCAACGATTGCAACATCAGCATGACTAATCACATGCATGGGATTTATCTGAGACGTCTGTTTCATCTGAGGTTAGACCGTTTGTTTGCATAGAGTGTTGTAATACTTGACGAAGAAGAAGCAGAGCAGCCCTGTGTGGAGGTGGCTGCCCTCTTTGGAGATGGTGGCCTGTCTTCCGCTCAGACTCGCAAGAGGCAGAAGGAAGACCTAAATGCATGAGATGCTCTGAAAAACAAGCCTGTAAAATCCCACACCACCAGGCGAGGAGGTTTTGTTTTGCACAAACAAAATTGAGCCTCAAATACTCGAGTCTTGGCTGACTGTATGTGACAAGCAAGTCAGACCAAATGTCCCTCCAGCCGGCAGCAGATGCTAAGGGAAGATGCTGGTGTGCCCTGTGCTCCTGGTAATCCCCTGAGCCAGAGGATAGAGCCCCAGACATAAACACGCTGGTGAACCTGTTCTGCATTGATCTGTCTAACCCCTTTATGAACTTGCTCAGTTTAGATCCAGAACTTGGCACGGAGTTCGACAGTTTTGTATCATTTGGAAATGAACTGCCTTCTAAGAAATTAGTCTTGTGTATTCAACGTCAGCTGCACTTTCCTGCCCTCTAAACTCTTGGACAGGCTATCACACTGTCATAAAATTTGCTGGTCTTTAGAGCTCACAGATTGAAAGGCATCAGGTTTCATTTTGGCAAAGTAACCCATAATGTCAACAGAGTTCTTTTGTCATGGTGTATAAGCATTCGTGGCAACTGTGTTTTACTGGAGGGTTTTTTCACCAAAGGTCAAGACAGTTGCAGATGAAATTACCCATCCCTCCCCGTGCCAGGCCCTCACTGTACCTCTGCAATTTCTAATGAATGTTTGCTGATTAGAAAAATTACCCATGGAGTAATTTGACAAAACTTAATGCTGCCAACCCTAATTGTTCAGGAAGTTGACTTAGCAAGTGAGTTCCTTTCCCTCTACCTTCTAGTTCTAAGCCTTCATGGTGCACCCAGGTTTGTGCTGAGATCCATTCTGCATAACTCAGAAAATAGAATGCTGGATGCTGTTAGCATGAAGTTCTTCTACCCCCTGAGATCGGACGCCGGCTCCCTTCAGGTGAATACAAAATACCGAAAGACATGCAAGAAAAATAACAGGAGTTGGAAACAACTGGCCTGGCAGCTCTAATTATAACGGTGTTGAGCCACTGCCCGTGCTTGGCAGAGGTGCTGTCTTCTGTGGACAAAGCACCCAGCTTGACCCAGTGCTTGGCCATTCTCCAGCGTCTGGTTTAGTGTGGCACTTCTCCAGGCAGGCAGCACCTTTCTGATGCTGGTTCTCCAGGGAAGTCCTTCACACAGGTCAAGTTTCAGTAGATCACTTCTGCATTCTGCTCTTCTGCTTCTACTCGCACAGGTGAAAAGTTAACACAAGCTTGAAAACTGGGCAATAGCCATGCCACTCCTGAACTGCTGCTAACGTCAGCTGAGGGTCTGGTCCTTCTGTGCAGTGGTGCTTATTCAAGAAACCCCCGAGGAGCAGTTGAGTGTGATATTCCTCCTGTTCTCCTCCCTGCTGCTTGGAGCCTCCCAGAGCCCAGCGGGTATTTTCCATGTGACTGTGGCAGCAGGCTGTGTGGGTAAATACCAACATGCTCAGCGGCTGAGCAGGAGGGTTTGTGTGCATCTCCCTTTAGGGTGGTCTGGACTTTGTCCAGTATCTGAAGGGGGGCTACAGGAAAGCTAGAGAGGGACTTTTTACAGGGGCATGTAATGACAGGACAAGGGGTAATGGTAATGGCTTTAAACTGAAAGAGGGTGGATTTAGATTCGATGTAAGGAAGAAATTCTTCCCTGTGAGGGTGGCGAGACACTGGCACAGGCTGCCCAGAGAGGCTGTGGATGCCCCATCCCTGGAGGTGTTCAAGGCCAGGTTGGTCTGAGCCACCTGGTCTAGTGGAAGGGGGCCCCGCCCCAGGCACGGAGGGGGGCTACAGGAAAGCTAGAGAGGGACTTTTTACAGGGGCATGTAATGACAGGACAAGGGGTAATGGTAATGGCTTTAAACTGAAAGAGGGTGGATTTAGATTCGATGTAAGGAAGAAATTCTTCCCTGTGAGGGTGGCGAGACACTGGCACAGGCTGCCCAGAGAGGCTGTGGATGCCCCATCCCTGGAGGTGTTCAAGGCCAGGTTGGTCTGAGCCACCTGGTCTAGTGGAAGGTGCCCCTGCCCATGGCAGGGGGTCAGAACTAGATCTTTAAGGTCCCTTCCAAGCCAAACCATTCCACGATTCTATGTTCTGCCTCCCCTTTCCAGATGCTTCCTTCTGCACTTTCAGTAAAGCAGGGTATGGTGTCACTTTTGGTTTTATCTTTGGAAGAATAAACAAAACAGAAGGCCAAAAGCCAACTACTTAAAACACATTCCTCTGCTGTGACTGGGAAAAAATCTCTATTTGTGATACAGGCATCCCCTGTTTGCATTGCTCATCCTCCTGGCAGGGGTTATGGGCCTTGTCTGCCTCACTGGATTTGAGCCTAACCTTTCCGATCTTTCTATTTTTGAGATGTCTGATGTGCTGTCCCTTCCCCCCATGGATCCTGGGTTCCAGCTGCTTCCCACATCTCCAGGAGCAGATGAAAAAGATCTTGCACGATAGATCAAGGTACAGTGATAGAGAAGAATGCTCTTGGTCTGATAGGGCTTGGTTTATCTATCAGGGACATTGCAGACTTGGCATTGAACTGAAAGGCAGAGGCAGAGGAATGCATCTGCTCTCCAAGAGGAAGTAAACCTGACTAAGAAATGCAGGGCTGGGTGGCTTGTGGTGGGAAATAAATTCTTCTGAGAAGGTCTGAGGGGGCTGCAGGGGACAGTGGCTTCTCCCACACCTCAAGCTGACTCATAGCAGCACATCTCAAACCCACTGTGGCTGTAGCGCCTCTCTTTTTTTTGTCTTGGCCATCTTCCTGTGACAACTTCCTTCATTCCCCTCTCTGCTTTCACAGGAGAAAACAGAACGAGTTGCTTCCTGAAGGCAGAGATGGGAGAGTGACTGTGATCTCTAGGTCCTGGCTTTCCGCCCCAAAGGATTTGCCTTGTGGCCAGCAACTGCACGTTGCTTGCTGTTCCTTGGCTTGTGTGACCACCTGATGCGCCTCGCCCTTGGAGCAAGCCTAAATTGCTGAGGATTTTCTGGAGGTAAAGTGAAAGCCAGAAGCTGAACGTGGACACTTTTCAAGGGTCAGAACTCATTAGGAACTGGCTTGTTAGTTGAATCTGTGTTTTGGGCAGAGGATTCACATCCATTTGCAAAAATCTGAAGGTAAACAGTGAAATGTCCACTGAGTCTCCCATCTCCCAGCCCTTCATGGAGTATTAAAGTGCTATTGAAGCATTTTGAAGGACTCATGCTTAGAGTTAAACCATTTTATAGAGGAAACACTGTGCAGTAATGTTTGTGCTGCTCCCTTGTCCTGCTGATGGTGAACCTCCCTCTGCTGACAAGCTTTTTGTTCGTTGGCATGATAGGGGCAAGCCTGCTTTTAGCACCATTTCCAAACTTGGCCAATGCTTAGAACAGATTGTCAGAGAACGGTCACCTGGGTCTGCTGACAGGGTGGGCTCGGGGGTTGTTCTGGGCTCTTAGCTGGCTGCTGGGTCTCTGTCACCCCAGAAATATCCCCCCCTGCTTTAGAGGTCGGAAAATGCTGCAGCCAACCCGCCTCACACCGGGCTGCGAGATAGAGAGAGAGATTGAGAAGCAGGAGCTCAGACACTGGCTGCCATAGATGGGTCCTTTGCACTGATCCTGCGGGCGTGAAGAGGGTTTACGCTACACCACGGCTTGCTGCAGTGTGTCTCAACAAAGAACCCTTTCCCCTTGCTTCGCAGGAGTATTCATAACCCCTTTGCTACCAGGGAGCTTTCACAGCTGCAGGACAGATGTTGGGGCATACGAGGAGTCCCTGTTCACAGATCTTTAAATGCTGGCCCGAAGGAGCTGTGGCAGTGTTGTGGTGTTGCCTGGAGCGTTGGGTCAGTATAGCTTATGTCGAACGTGGAAAGCTGGCTCAGGAAAAACTGCCAGCTCTGCAAATTCAGAGCGGGTATCTCAGGGCAAATTTCTTCCTGCACCCCCTTCTCTATCTTGGCAAAGATAAGAAACAAAAGGCAAAACATCTTCCTCCCAGTTAAACTCCTCCAGGGCTAGAGGAGCCAAAGGATGAAGGGCACAATGCAGCCAGAGCCGGGGAGGGACTGCACTGAAAGAACAGAGCACAACATGGCACCACATGCCTGGAACCAAGAGTGCCTAGTAGCTGTGACAAAGGTTGTGACAACCCATATTGGGCATAGCTTGACCGTTCTGGTCTGCTGGGCTGGGCTGATCTGTATCCTGGGCTCCTCTGAAAGTGCCTGTGCAACTCAGAGGAGCAAAATTACTATCAGGGCCTGGGAAGACTAGAAATCACTGCTGTGCAAACCTGCAGTGTTTAGAGATGGGAGTATTTCACATGTGTGGCCAAGGCTTGTAACATGTTTTTCCTGTAAATCACAAAAACTTGAGAAATGGGGCACTGGGATGCTCAATGCTGCAGCTGTCCCTGATGCTCCCTGTGGACCCGCCCCTGCAAGCGACCAGACACAGCACAGTCCTCTCGTGGCGTACAGCCACAGGAAGGTGTTCTGGGTTGATAAAATCGTGAGTTCAGGGAAGTCTGAACTCTGCTCACCCCTGCAGGCAAACAACAGAGGAAGTTCAGGGACTGAAAGCAGCTGCCTGCCCTTGGCCAGCAAAATCAATATTGCTGGGGCCACCTGTCCTGGGAGATATTTTAAAGTTGGGTTTGATCTGCATTCGTGTAAGAGATTTGAAGATCTTACAATGGACTAAGACACTAGAACTAATATAAGTGGTCGCAGACAACTTTGTAGATGCCCAGAAAGCTGCTGATGGGATTCTGGCTAGATCTGGCTTGCCAGGATTTCTCTCTCCTGACTTTTTCTCCTCCTTTGGGCCAGTTGTGGAAGCCGTAGGCAGACATGAGCTCCCTGCCCTCCACCCCTCCTGGATGGCTGAAGAACTATATAGCTTCATACAGGGAGTAGCAGGGTATTCCTCTGGCGTTCCAGGGGATGTCCTGGGGCCAGGATGTCTCTGTCCCCCTTTCCCTCACCACTTCAGCTAGATGGATGAGCAGTGGAAGTGGCACAAATCACCTGCAAAGGCAAGGCAGCAAACGAGACACGGTTCGCAATTAACAGGGCGCTGTCTGGTTCTGCCTAGCAGATGCTTTGGATCCGAGGCTGGCAAATTTTCTCTTCATGGCTCCAGAGCTTGGTCTCTGCTTTATGACAGCAAAGCACCGCTGCATGCGGAGGGCTGAGGAGGGGCCATGGGCTCCCCAACCCTGCCAGCCTTTGCCAGCAGTTGCTATAATCAGCTCATGTCACCTTCCTCCCTCTTTTCAAGGCTCTGATAACAAGCACCCAGGGCAGCCAGCTGACCTTTGGCTGGGCTACCTCTTTAAACTCCTGTGGCTTTTGCTCCATTGCCTAGTTGTTACGCAGCAGTAAATACCTGTTCCGATAGCAGCAGACTCTGCTCCCCTTCCCTTTCTCCTCTTCCTTGCACAGGATCAAAGCTTTCTGAATTTGCTTGAACAAATTTGCATTTAGGTCAGTGAGAAATTTACTTGAGGAAAAGATTTTTTCCTCCCATCTTTTTCTTTATAAGAAAGGAAAGTAAGCACAAAGGCAGGTGGGAGAAAAAAATTGTGGGCTATAAATAAATGGGTTTGGCATGCATAGGAGGACAAAGTCATTAGTAAGAGAGAAAATCAACTGATGTGGCAGCAAGCTACATCTTCAGGTGATATAAAGTGGCAGGGAAGCAATAGGACCATGTCACTGCCACCTGCTGAGCTCCTTGGTGGACTTGGTCCCCTCTGCAGTGCCTAAACTGTCTGCAGCTGCCTCCTTCCACAGCAGCAATGAGGGATGTATGGACAGCAAGGCTGTGGAGGATGCTGATCTTCACCTGCAATTTTTGGCTCCTCATAGTGGTCTGCTTCGGCTGCCCAAACCCCTGCTCTGCTCTCTGGGTGCAAAGGGGCAGAAAGAGGGTGGCTGTCCCACCGCAGCTGGTTGGGTTGACATATGCCAAAGCATTGCAGGATTAGTTGCTCAAGGCCCCTGCATGCATCTCTAGGGTGTATTGCGATAGGACTTAAAACAGCTGTGGAACACCCATGGTGGGATCATGGTGGTCACGGAGATGGGATGACTTTGTTCTGAGAGTGCTGCTGGTGACTGGGAGACCTGGGTGTGGTTGCTGGTTCCATCTCAGCTTGTGTGCATTGCCTTGACCGACTCCTGGTCTCTTGGTGCTTCCTCCGTAAGTGACAAATACTTCTTCCCACCACTGGTCTTGCTGAGAGCCTCAGCTTTTCCAGGAAAAGGGTCTCACCATGGCTTTCTGTAGCTTAGCACACTGCCCCTCAGCTGGCATACTCTTCAGCTGCAAAAGTCTGTACAGAAACGGTGTGCTCAGCAGTTTAAATATTAATGGGACATATGAGAACTGGGGCTTGCAATACAGAAGTGGTAAACATTCTGTTTAGTTGCTAAACTTAGACCCACTCACTCTAGCAAGAAGTTTGGGGCTTGAAGAAGTTCGGGCTTGAAGTCAAAGGTGGGCTACAATTCCATGCAAGAATGACCCACCTGAATCCTGGGTGGGCTCGATGCTGCACGATGGCTTTGCTGCCCAATGCAGCTGCGTGCAGGGACTGCAAAGGTGGCAGCAGCTCCTGGGGTTTCTGTTCTCCTCCTGGTTTGTGGTCATACCAGTAACCCCCGTGAAGGACTCACTGGGAATTCCTGTGGGATGTCTAGGTTGCAGGCTGGGAAGCGGCATTTGAGAGAGGCAAGCTCCACGCTTTGTCGTGACGCTCCAGAAAGAAGCTGGCTAGTTTGGCACGGGTCATCTTTAACGAAACGGTGTTGAGTTTTATGCTGTTTCCCTGCTTGTTTCTGTCTCTCCAGAGTACCGAAGGCTGGAGGAGGCCTCAGCCTGCCCTCGGGTGGTCAGCAGAAGAAAAGTCTGGCCGTGACGCTAACAGGGCGCTGCCTGCGGTGGGGTGACAGGCTCGGGCTGAGCTCCCTGTCCCTGCCTGGGCTGTTGGCAGGGGGCTGGCTCCCAGGGCCACGGGTTCTGAGGGGTGGGAAAACCCCGTGCTGCCCAAACCCAGGGTAGATAATGCTGCAAAGACGGATCAGATGCTGGAACAGAGCCTGGCGAGCGCTCCC
This sequence comes from Buceros rhinoceros silvestris, assembly GCF_000710305.1. Taxonomy (NCBI): domain Eukaryota; kingdom Metazoa; phylum Chordata; class Aves; order Bucerotiformes; family Bucerotidae; genus Buceros; species Buceros rhinoceros. Next base: position 2,009 of record NW_010388531.1, on the reverse strand, counting down.
CTGCCCGAACTGGGTTATCTGCAGGCTCTGTCCTCTCCACCACAGGACCTGATGTGTGCCTGCTGCTCCCGAGGGCCCCTTTTTTTACCAAAGACCTTGGCATGATTATTGTTTAACTCTTTTTCTTCTGGCATTTGTTCTGGCTGGCTGCAGGTGTGAATGTCTCAACAGCAGGCTGCTGTTTCCTCTGGCTGCTGGTGTTAGGCAGCAGCACCCCAGGGCTGATGACCTGGTAAGCGAAGTAGCCATCCATGGCCACCTTAGATGCTGCTACTGTATGGGCTAGAAGGTGGCTTGGGGTTTATTTGGGTGGTGGAATCCTTCAATAAGAACAAATGCTCCTATTTCGTGCTTTTCTAAGTGGGAGTGCAAGTGCACCATGTTTCTGACTTCATACTTCTCTAAAATGGGTTGTACAAGGCTTCTTTAGCACCGTGGGCATATTTAGCATCTTTTCTGATTTATTTTCATGCAGGGAAAGAAAAACTAATAGTCAAATGCCAAATAATTTCATGAGGAACAGCTTAGGCGATGCTGCAAGCTGCCGCAGATTTACAGATCCAAGATCCGTAGCTACGTGGGCAGAGAGAGGGAGGAATGTAGCTCTTCAGACCCGGTAGCTCTAAGGGCTGGGGGAAATGGGGCTTTTCAGACACACAGACCCCTCTGAAACAGAGGACTGTCAGCCACGGGACAGCAGTGCAGGAGGGAGAGGATGGGTGGCTTCCTGGAGCAGCACAGTTCCTGGGCTCGTGTTTACGCTCGCACCAGTACTGGTTTGCCGGGGCCATGAGGGATGTCACTAGGCTCCACACGCACGCAGTGCCTGCGGGCTGGCAGCGGCGCATGTGGCCCCGCACTGATGCCAGCCTCAGCAGGGATTTGTGCCCTTCTCCCACTTGCTGGAATCTGGCAGATATCCCACTTTTCCTTAAAGTGAATATTTTTAACGCTGCGCAAAGCGACTTTTCAGTTAGAGGTACTGATCTTAAAAAAAGGCAAAAAGCTATCAAATGCAAAAATATGCATTTAAACAAAATACATGAGCAGTTGCTTTCTGAAAACTGGAGGGCTTGATTGCTTGGGCCATCCCACATTAGGGAAAACTTATTTTTGTTCTTTGCTCTTGATTAGGAGTGGGAGCAAAATCCTTGAGCTGAAATGGGTCTCACAAAGGGCTTCATTGCTTGGTGGCGCTCTGGGCAGCGCTGTGTTCCAGCCCTGTGCCGTAGCAGGGAGGTTTAAACCACACAGCCAGACCTGTGCGATTTGGAAGTGGTGTGTTAATATTGGAACTAAGGCTGAAGGACTCCCCGTGTGTTGAATGAAGCTGGCAGTTCCTTAGCGAGTGGGGAAAAATCAATTTGATTTTTAGCCCAATTTCACATAGTAGAATGAGCTCCCTCTAAAAAAAAGCCCAGCTCTTAAGTCAAGGCCTCCAAACAAGTGTGTGCTCTGCGTTTATGAGCAAAGCAGGGGTGATTCAGATAGTGAACTGCGACATCTCCTGCCCAGAGGATGGAGAGGAAGGAATGCAACATGTGACGGTCTGAAAAGGAGTCTGCAAAACGTGGGCAGGAGGATCACGAGCGTTCTTGCTGCTTGGCCACCGATCCGGGCAGCCCCGGGGTCTCGGCCTTGTGTCAGACGCGGGGCGGGTCTCCCAGCTGTGTCAGCGGGGCTGCGATGCTGGTGTCATCGCGGGTGCCCAGGGGTATCCTCCATCCCTCACAACAGCTCTAGTCTGCCGCAGAGCCCAGCCCTTACAGCCAGGGCCTTTAGCTTGTTTTACTGCAGTACGAACGGTAGCAGAGGCTCCGGTAAAACTTCACCAGGCTTTACACTGCAGAGGGCACCGTGAGCGAGCGCCTGTTAACGAAGCCAGTGCGCTGCGGGAAGACTTCCCGAGCGCCCTCCGCAGGGCTAGCGGAGCTGCCTTCCACGGCAAGGCCCCGTCCCTGCGCTCCTAACCGGCCTCGCTTTACAGCCTCACCGGCGGGAGGCGCACC
>NW_010388530.1:3425-4364 GCF_000710305.1 Buceros rhinoceros silvestris | reverse complement strand
CGTGAGATCGCAGCTCTGCTCGTTACCGGTCGGAAGCGTACCGAGGGAGCCTGGGCCGAGCCCCGGCGCCGGGGCCGGGCCCCTTCTGCAGTTCGCTCACATGCTGGCCCTCGTGTTAACTGGGTAGTGCTTATCCGTTATTGGGGCGGCTGCTGTCTGCTCTGCTGTGCTTTATGCTTGGTTTTCACTACTATAAACTAAAACCCAAGGCACGAGAAGCGAACAGAGGCATTTCTTGCACCAGCAGTAGCGTGTTTCCTGTGGGAACCCATCCTAACAGCAACACCAGTGTTTGCAGGTGCAAGGCTGTGAGACCAACAGCACTAGACAGATGCTATGGAAACACGTGGGAAAACAGAGGCTCTGGGAAATGCCTCTACAGCAGCTGAAGTGGAAAGTTGCGGCAGTTGGTCCCTTGCGTTACTGCTTGCTCAAGCGTTAGGGTGCTGCAAGCCCAGGGAGCTGTGTTTCCTCCCTGATGGAAACTCACGGAACAGCACCATTCTGACAGGCCAAGGCTCAGCAGGCTGGTCTCTAAAAGGTGGAATTACAGGAGGCTTTGAAGCAGCTGGTTGCAATCAGTGGGTGAGACTGGGGAAGGCAGGAGATCCTCTAAAGTGATATTGGTTAGTCGGACAAAGAGGCTGAGTTGAAGATAGTCATTAGGAAAAGCAGTATTACACGTTCGAAATCCAAGGCATGCTGAGATACTTCAGAGAGGGAAGGGTAGAATACATGTGTAGTAAGGGCCACATATACATCTGTGTCTTGCTGTATATTCAGGGTGCCCTGGTTTGAGTTGAACTGATACTGTTCAGTGACTTCACTTTTCAGCTCAGTCTCTGCACTTTGTGAAGTTAAGAGCATATTTTTGCAATGTTTGCTTGTGGCTGTGATAACGCTTGATGTTGTTACCACCATGGATTGGTGTGCAGGAAT
>NW_010388530.1:0-3403 GCF_000710305.1 Buceros rhinoceros silvestris | reverse complement strand
ATGCTCTTGCTTACACTTGCTCCTGTGCAGACCAAGGTCACTGATAAATCTTGCGTACCGCTTTGGGGGTGCAGTAAGTTAGAGACTGCACCTGTGGGGACGAGCAGACAGGACAGGTGACCCTACACTGACCAACAAGGTGTTCCATCCCATATATGTCATACTCCGTATAAAGCTGAGGGATCACAAGGGTCAAGCTCTCTTCTTCACTGGCCGGCATCCAAGGAGGACTCTGTCTGTTCTGCCTTTGATCCCAATCCGTGCATTCCTGAATCCAGTTCCAGCATCCAGCTCCTGCATCCAGTTTCCGTGTGCCACCGAGTCCAGTCTGGGACTTGCCCAGTGCCTGCCCAAAGCGTCAGTGGTGATGCTGATGTGATTGCCATCAGGGGGCTTGGGTTGATTGTGTATATATTTGTATACATTTCATTTGACTGTTTTATTAAAACAGTTTTAGTTTCCTTTTCCAATCCGAAGTCTGTCCCTTATTCCCTTTCTTTTCCCTATTCTACTTCCCTTTTCTGGGAAAGGAGAGGGGCTAACAGAGAGCTTCTGTCATTTGTCTAGAGGCCGCCCCAGCCCTAACCCTCGACACAGAGATGTGGAAATCATTCCACATGCGATGGAAAGTGTTAAGGTCTTTAATTCTGTGGTGATCAAGTTGAAAGGTCTGTAGGTTTGTCACATGATTTATGGTGATTTTACAGAAACAATAATGGTGCTAGAGCAACGAGGAAGTATAAATGCACAGCTGCCAGTCAACACACAAGATCAAGGACAAGGAAGTATTGGGCCCACAGGTGGTTCTTCTGACTCTGAGCAGCTTTGATTCCTTTGGAAAGGCACTTGACCTCTGCGCTTTCCTTGCCTCTCTGCCTTTTTTTCTACCCTGTATATTTTAATGGTGCACTCAGGGAGTTCATTTGTTTCTGCTGGGATGCTCGTACAGTGACTCTTTGGAGTCCATAGTCTGGTTGGTGTCTTTGGGTATTACAGTAACATTAGACTGTAGTAATATCATAATAGAGGGAAAAAAACAGAGCAATCTCTACAGTTGGACTGTAGGACTATGAATAGAACAGAAAGGAAAAGGAGAAGGACATACCTAGAGACAGACAGGGTATCCAGCAGTACCTAAGTGAAAGAAAAAAAATTATAAAATGTAGAACATTGTGAAAAAAAGAAAGAACCAAGACATGCCTAAAAAGAAGCAAAGATATATCATAAACATATTGGGGGAAATGTGCACATAAAAATGAGAGAGATCTCAAAGGCAGAGCAGAAAGGAAAGTCACTGTTCCTGGCCTGTGAAGGAAAGGTTGCACTGCGAGTTTGTTAGATACCAATAGCTCTCCATGGCACCTGAGACGCAGACCTTTAAGAAATCTGCTTCATTAGCTCTGCTGTTTTGAGCAACAATTTGATTTTTTTGGTTGTCCTTCCTCCAGAACTAACATGCAAAGACCTGCCATCGCCGTTGCTAACGCCAGTATCGTCTTTACCGGCTGTTACTGTCTAAAGTGTGTTAACCAGATCCTGCAACAGGAGCTTATTTCCTCAGGGTGGCGTGGCAGGACAAGAAACAAAAGTGAGTGTCTCTAATGCCAGCCACTGGATGGAGTTGGTCCAAGGATACCTTGTTGACGGCACCGGGCAGGCAGCTGATAAGATAGCTGTCCCGCTGCCGTCAAGACTGCCTTCTACATGGTCAGTCTGAACCTTTCGGTTGTTGGTGTCTGTGGACTGCTTCTAGAGGCTTGACGGACGGTGATTGACAAAACTAAGCCCGTTGCAAGAAGCTGAAGCGTGTTAGAAACAAGTTATGTCCTTTGGAGAACAACTTCAGAGTTTGCCAATACTAGGCTTCTGATGCATCTCCAACTGCTCAGTTTAATTTACCCAACTACACACTTGTTGTGGCATGCTAGCTTTAGTCCTCTCAGCCTTGGGGCCCTCTGAAAGTCTTCATCAGGCCTGCAAAAGCAGGAGTCTGCCTTAGCATGGATCTGCTTTACAACACAATACTTGGAGGTTCCAGCTGCACGCCTTCTGGCTCCGAGTCAGAGGAGATTGTCCATGTTACAGGTCTATTATCTGCAACCACACTTCACAGAGAGTATTAAAACCCACATGGAGATTCTACTTAAAAATATGACTCCTGAAGCTAGGACCTTTGGGAAGAAGCATCAAATAGGACAAGAGCTGTGATGAAGCTCAAAACAAAGAGTGGAGGATAAGCAGATCAGTTGTGTCCCAGCATTGCAGTGTCAATTACTAGATTTCATCTTAGAAGGAGCTTGGTAGCTCAGAGGGAAGTCAGAGCTCCATGTGTCAGAGTATGGGCTGCAAGAGGTGCACAGGGCTCCAAACAGGCTGCAAGCAAGCACAGCTGTGGAGGAAAGGGGGCAGGGGCCAGTGTGGCAAGGGTCACTTAAACTGCCTCAGAGGGCTCAATTCAGGTTGTCCACTGGGTAACTCTCAGGAAAGCTGCAGGCATGACCCACCATAGAGCAAGGAGATGAACTAGGTACGTAACATCTGTGCAATTTATGTCACTCATGCATTTTAAGTGAGGCACATCAGGTACTGCCTCTGCCTCCTCTGTGATTCTTCCTCCCTCTGTTTGCCCAGGTAATTGTCCCCTTGCATGTCCCCTGGCTGCCATGTCTAGGTTAGGACCAGCAGATATGACACTTCCCAGTGTTTGTGAGTAAGTACAAGTATGAGGGAAGAAGGGTGTAGGTGTCAGATGTTTCTGGGTTAATACTATGTATGAGATAGACGTATTACCAATACAAACATACGGCCCATGTGTCTGTATTTGGTTGATAAATATGGGCTCTGCCCTAGCAAGCAGAACCAGCCTTTTGGAGTTAAGTATCTCTCACTACAAAGAGCAAATGCCAAAAACTGTGTAAAGAAGGACCAGCCTCTGGGAACACTGAGGGGGCAGGCAGGCCTGTGCTGATTGTGAAGCGCAGCCCTGCAGGGACGCATCAGCCTGGCCCGAGAGCAAGGCCTGCTCTTGGGTGGGATGCTGCTGCAGTTCTCCACAGAGACGAGGGATGCGGTCCCTCAGGCATGAGGGGCTGGCACTCCAGGCGCTTCGGGGCTTGCCGGCTCCTGTGACATATTTCTTCTCCTGACAGCCCTGTGGCTTGATGCAGTCAATCCAATTCCTCGTGAAGGAAGCACCGGCTAAAATAGTGCCACTGTTGCAAACCAACAAACCAAACCCCACCCCCCACCCCCCAAGCCAGAAAACGTGAAAAGCACAGTTTTGCTAGGAGCTACAGAAACCAGTGACAAGCACGGCTGTATTCTGGGGTGTGTGTGAGGTGCTACAGTGAGGACTTGCAGGAAGAGCAGCTGGGTGGCGTGGAAGTGATGGCGCTCACAGGTC
>NW_010388529.1:3643-3847 GCF_000710305.1 Buceros rhinoceros silvestris | reverse complement strand
ATATATATAATTTATAGCAGACTGGGGAGCCCTTCCTCCTCGCAGTGCTTAGCAAAGCCCCAACTGCAACAGCACAGGAGCCTGTGAGTCCGAGGGGGGACCCTGCATGGGAACAGCAGCCAACCAGGGATGCTCATGGTCCGCAAAATGCCTCCAGGTCCTTTCCAACACCCACAGCGGACCAGCCAAGTGGCTGGCCGCCCC
>NW_010388529.1:1233-3509 GCF_000710305.1 Buceros rhinoceros silvestris | reverse complement strand
CTGGCCGCCCCCTGGGGATGGTGGGGTCACACTCGGAGCCCCTGCCCAACGCTCAGCTCCTCCTGCTGCAAGGAATTAGTGCCCATGTCTACCTGGACTGATTTCCAGCTCGCCCAGGTGGGGCTGCAGCAGAGGCATTTTTGGGGCTCTACCTTGCTCTCCAGCTTCTATGCGGTCTGCCTGAGCTCGCTGCATGCCTGCTCGGATTTTTCCAGCTTCCTTCTCAGCGCAGCCAGCTCCTCCTAGGGAAGATTGCAAAAAAACACCCATGGAGAGCTCCAGCATCCGTAGCTTATTTATGAAAACCTTGTTTTCTGTTAAAAATAAGTGGGAGAGACATAGCTGCCTTATTAATAAAATTTACCAGGCAACTTTGAAGGCTGCTCGCTGCAAATCGCCGCGACTGCGGCTCCTGACATGAATTTCATTGGAGGGACTGTCAGCTTTGCTGTGTGCACAGAGCGTGTTTTATGAGAGAGGAAACCTCAAAAGCCTGGGACGAGCAGGCAGACATGTGAGGCTGGCTCACGGCACGTTGCTGGGGCCCTGGCAGGCTATCACAGAGCGCTGCAAGGCACAGGGCTTGCTGTGATTCTTTTTCAGGCAGCCTGACTGTAACAGCAGCAAGAGCCGTGCGGCACAGCCCCGTCCTGCTTTGATGTCCCACACTGAGCAGAAGCAGAACGTGCAGAGATGTGATAAAACCAGAGGTTATCAGGTGATGGGGCCTGATGGATCCCAGGCGGGTGTGGAGAGAGAAACAGAGGCTTGAGCAGCTTTTATTTCGTCTGAAGCAGCCTGAAAACATCTTGTTAAAACCTCACTAAGGCAAGAGGAGGAGCAGGACACCAGGGAAGACGGACTAAGAATTTAGCACAGGTCTCAGATGGTGCAGCGGGGTGAAAGGTGCCTTTCCTGGGTCAGCAAATGCCCATTAACTTCTTACACCAGCAGTGGCAGCGCAGGTGGAAGCCGACACAGCTCTGGTGACAGTATGGAGCAGAGTCCCCCAGGCTGAGGGTGATGATGCCACAGAGTGACATGGGGCACCTGTCTCCAAGGGGCTCAGTGCAGTAGACCCAGCCCAGTGAGCTCGTGGTGGGGTACGGAGAGGGCAGCAGAGCTGCCACAGCTCTGGATGGGGCTTCTGCTGTGAGGACATGGTGCATTTGCTCTAAAGTCCCTTTGAGGAAGAAGGAGAGTTATTTCTCCCTCCACAGCACTGCAAAACGCATTACTCAGGGCAAAAAAAATGCAGTGCTAAGAACAGATGATGACTTCTGGATGGTCAGAAAATCTCTGCCCGGGCAGAACTGACCTTGACCCAATTTGACCAACCCACCAGGCAGAGGTCCTAATGCATCCCATCCCATCCTGTCCCATCCCGTCCCATCCCATCCTGTCCCTGGGTACATACTTCTTTCACACGTAGCTGCTCCTCTGCGAGGTTAACGCTGAGCAAGGGCCGCACACGGCTCAGCAGCTGCCACCAGGGCCAGTGTCTGACCGCCTGGAAGACCACCAGGTTCTTCTGGATGCAGCGGACAGCGAGGCGCTGGATCTGTGGGGAGACACAGCCACCAGTGACCCTCACCCTGCCAAGACCAAACCCACTGGGAAGAACCACGCTGGGGCACTGGGGTGGATTGGGTGAGGTGGTGGAGGAGCTCTGCACCAGAGGGGACAGCAGTGTGGCAACTTATAGCTGCCAACGGGGGCAGGCAGAGTGGGTACGCCTCAAAGGAGCAGCCCGCTTTGCTCAAAGAGCTGTGATTGGGATGCTCTGGGCCATATCACAGCAGCAATGTCCCCCTGCAGCAGCCAGAGCCCAGGCTTTGGTGGGCAGAGGGTATCCACGACCTGTGGGATGGATACCTTCAACATCTTGAACTTCTGACGGCTGAGGAAGCCCTTGCAAGCAGCCTGGAGCAGGATCATCTTCTGGGCTATCAGTTTGTCACGCTGCTTCTCCAGTCTGGAGATGACACCCGGCTTCAGGAAAACCTGACAGCAAGCAGCAGAGGTTACACACCCCGGGACGGGGGCTGACACCTGCCTGCAGCCAGCGGGACATATTTCTGGCTAAGACCTGGCAGCCGTCCCCGAGACCTGCAGGAGACCGAAAGTCCTTGGACTGGCAGGGACCAGCCCAAAACAGGGGACTGGAAGGGGACTCCAGCCCCACCCAGCCAAACCCACAACGTGACTGTCCACCCCGTGAGCTGCAGGCACCCATGGCAGCCTGGGCACCGACCTCCGTGGGGACACTTACGGCA
>NW_010388529.1:0-1097 GCF_000710305.1 Buceros rhinoceros silvestris | reverse complement strand
GGCAGCCTTGTCCCGAGCCCAGCAGCAGGACGGCTGCACATCCTAGAGAGCGCCCTCCATCTTCCCCTCCATCTGCTGCTGCTGGGCATCACCGAAGCGGGGTGTACAGGGCTGCCCAGGCCTCACAGATGCCCCGGGGAGCGGGCTGCGTTGCCGTGCAGGATCCAGCCCTCGCGCCGTGCACATGAGCTCCGTCCCTGCCTCCTCCAAATTAACCACATCGTTTTCTCTAACCAGACTTGTCAGAAACACCCCATAAACAGCACAGATTTGCTGATGCTGTCGAATATAGCCCGTATCGACCTCTCAGAGTGTGAGATATCCTGGTCATTGCCGGACGAAGCTCTTGGGACACGGGGCCACCCCCTCCCTGCTGTTGTGTGCCATTTGCATAAACAGCTTTAATACAGAGTGAATTACAGCGGTGCAGCCGGTAGCACGCTGAAGAGCTGCGGTTTAACGCTGCCAAATGGAATCAAAGAACAATCCCAAGGCAACTCACTTTCTCGAGATAATGCTATGATTGCTCCAGCACCTACTTGATTGTCTCATTAATGTCTGTATTAACTTCACAAGCCAACGAGTTTTAGAAGCTCGTACGAAATCAATGCTCAGAGCAATGGCAAAACCAACTCCTCTAGAACGAGATGTGACTGGAGCTGCTACCGCGCTATTGATTAAGCACAGGGGTTTCATAGAAGAGATAATTGCAAAGTGCACCGTACAGGATAAAAGAAAGTTATTTTGCTCCACAGAACCATTTCATGACTTCTCTCTTTATAGGCTGTGGAGAGCTGAAGGCGAGCACGCATGCAAAATTAATCTTTATGTCAGATTATCACAGTTGAGTTCAAATGTTGTTGCTGCAACAACTCCTGCAGCTGCAGCTGCCCAGCTCAGCAGTGTGTTAACCCCAGCCCACCAAAACCACGACCAGAGGTAATTAGGAGCTTAATTGCCCTGAGGGGCTGGGTTCTGGTAACACATTTTACCCAGGTAACGCTTCCAGATGTGGATTAGGAGCCTTCTGCTGTGGTTTTCAGCGAGGCTTGGTTTCCCAGCCCACGGGGAGCCACAGAGGAGAGGATTTCTCCCAG
>NW_010388528.1:1213-1566 GCF_000710305.1 Buceros rhinoceros silvestris | reverse complement strand
CCCATGGGAAAAGCAGCAGGAACGGGTCAGCGAAAGGGTTAAGCCGGGGCCGAAGCCCTTCAAACAGCCCTGGGGGACCTGCTCCAGCTTTCCCAACCCCTGCCCCGCGGATCTGGGGGAGAAAGGAGGGAAAAGGGGAGCGGGAACAGGAATTCCCCTAAATCCTTCCCCATCCCGGGCTCCAGGGTGATGCTCCAGCCTGTTCCCAACCGAATCGCTGGCAAAACTTCCACGAACTCAAAGCCCCCGCAGGTTTGCCCCGGTGGAAACTGTTTTCCAAAGGGGTTTGCAGCAGCAGGAGTGATCCAAGACACCCCCCCCGGGATCACCCGGCCCCAGGATGGATAAACCAG
>NW_010388528.1:291-974 GCF_000710305.1 Buceros rhinoceros silvestris | reverse complement strand
TTTGTGCTGAGCAACGCGACTCCCACCGGAATAAACCGCAGCAGCCGGGGCCAGGAACGGGTTTTCCCCCCAATTTCCAACCCCTTTGCCCATCCCGTGAAAGGCGAGGTGGGGATTTAATGAACGCAGACGCCTCCTTCCTCCCGTTCTCCTCCTCCTCCTCCCCTGGCCGTGTTCAACCCCACAGCCAGGATGGGGGATAGTTTCGGCGGAGGGATGACCCGGGGCCATCCCCTGGCAGCTGGGTGACAGTCCTTGGGGTGACAGCGGGATGCGCTGGGTGAACCTCGGCCAGTCCTTCACCCCGTCCATCCCCCTGGTGCGTTTCCAGAGATGCCAGACCTGGTTTGAGCCGATTTCACGCCAGCGTAAAGAAAAAAAAAACACCCCAAACCCAGCGGGGAAACCCCTGGAGATGGACAAATTTAGTAAGTTTTTATGAGCGATGCCTTAAATGAGATTATCCCTAATCTCCGGCGTTTGGCACCGAGACAAACTGCCAAATTCCGTCATTTCCCAGCCCCGGGGACACCTTGAGCTGCGTCACATCCCGCCGCCACCCAGCGAAAGGGGTCTCGGTGTCCCTGTTCCTGCGGGGACGGAGATTCCCGGGAGTTTTATTGATCCCCCTAAACTGGGGGAGGTGTGTGGGGGCACGCTCCCCGCCGCCAGCCGCGGGCTTC
>NW_010388528.1:0-201 GCF_000710305.1 Buceros rhinoceros silvestris | reverse complement strand
AAGGTGGGGAGGGGGGGGGGGGCACGCCCCCCGCCGCCAGCTGCGGGCTTCGCCGGGCGGTTTGGGCGGCTCGTGCTAGAACCCGGCGGTAACGAGCAGGTTCCCAAGACGTTGATTAGTTACACAAATAGCAAAGGCACCCGGCGAGGCAGGGAGAGGGTCCGGCCGCACCGTGGGATGGCAAGCGGAGCGACACCTCGA
>NW_010388527.1:0-201 GCF_000710305.1 Buceros rhinoceros silvestris | reverse complement strand
AATCATGGGCGACATCCGCCGACGGGACAGACCCCCCAGCCGCAGCGCGTGGATCTGTCGGAGGGATCTTACCGCCTGCTCCAGAAAGGTCAGAAACACAGGTGAGTAGCTAAAAATAACTAGTCTGGTATAAATGTCTGAATTCCATGCGCTCGATATAACAGTCTGTCTCTTTTTGTCTTTTTTCTTAAAAAATATATA
>NW_010388526.1:0-6815 GCF_000710305.1 Buceros rhinoceros silvestris | reverse complement strand
AACATATATTATAAGTTTCTTATAAAATAACAAGAAACTTAAAAATCCCTACATGACATAAGGTATGTCTTTGTGACAGCACCAGCAACCTACCCACGGAGAAAGAAGAAACAGACGTAGAATGTTTACTGTAAAATCAATACACTATATTTACACCTAAACAAACTTTCCCATAACTTCCAAAAGCAAATTCTCAGGCTAATTTCAGTATCCAGTACAAGAAGTGCAAAATGCTTTTGGTGCTACAACACACAATGAAAAGAACAGGGAAAAGAGAAAAATGGGCAAAAATAGACAATCCCTGAAGGAAAAGGAACAGTGCAAATTCTGATGTGTAACATGAAATGGTTTGATCTGAATGTTTAACCATGACATTTTACAATATTTGGAGAAAAAAATATTTCGAAACCAAAATAAGCTATGATATTATGTATTCCAGCATCGAGCTCAGTGTCTCACAGCAATACGCCATACACATAAACTGTGAAACTAACTTGTGTTTGGTGGTGTCCTGCTTCACTTGGCAATGTTTTCTTTATTGCATGCTCTCTGCAGTTGTAAAAACTACAGATTCAGAAAAGAGAAAATTATAATCTTGTACTAATCTGTATGATACAGACATACTCAAAGTTCATCATATTTGATGAGGAAATTACCGTAACACTCTCTAAGAAGGAGCATGCACTGGAAAATTAGAGGAAATCGTGATGGAAATGATGATGCCAACATGATTCATGTTACATTTATGACACCTATTAATTTATTACGCTCTAGGAAAAAATACAAAATTAATGATATATTGTGGCATACTGTAGTATAGCAGTATTTTGTTGGCTATGTTGGCTGGTATTTTGTTAATATGACATATGTGGTTATGGAACATTTCAATGTGAATCTCCCAAACAGAAGACTGGAAAACATCTGTGCGATTTCTTAATGTTGAAGCGAATGAAAGACCAGGGAACATTTAGTCTCATAGAGTGGACCAGAAAAATAAATCAAAAGTAGCCATCTTATCTGCAAGCTGCAGGAATTGTTTTCATTTGGTATTACATTTTAACTGAGTTCACAAATTCTATATGTGACTTTGAATTCTAAATTTCCTTAGCTCTTCTTATTGTCTTGAAAAATTCTGTACATGCGTCTTGAACACGGGAAAACATATCTTAAATAGATAATCAACTCAATGAAATTAGTAACAATAAGCAAATGCTTAAATGAAAGTACTTTCCATCACCAGGTTCATGGTGATTAGAATATGCATACCATTACAAGTTCCCAGTGCAAGAGTAAGGTCCATGTTAAGGAAAATATATGATCTAAAGAGCTAGAAGAGAAGTTTTTAAAGGCCGTTGTTGCTTTTCTTTCACTGAAAGCGGACAAGGTATTCCTCAAATCTTAGTCAAAACTAATTGTTTTTGCAGAAGTACTGTAGGAAACCGTGACTGACACTACAGCTGGGTGACTGCACATCTTACACTCTGTCTTTGACACTTCCAGTGTGAATTGTAATTATTATTTATGTAAGACTTAGTTTTTGCATAAATGTGAAAGTTAATTATTGCACATTCTGCTGAGCATCTTCCAAATGGATATAATTAATTACCTATAGAGATCCTGAACATTTCAAATATAGTGGATTGCAGGAAAGGCACTTCCATTATAAGACTTATTTTCTGCACCTTCAAACTTTCACCTTCACAATTCCTCTTTGGCATTTTAATTGTGTACTTTATCCTACCCCAAATGCCTTGTCACTCAGTGTAGAAATCTTTGCATTAAGGTCTTTTTTGCACTCCTGTTAACTTTTACATATGTATTTACTATTATTTATGTTATTTGTACAGTCTGACATGAAAATTTTTTCTATGAAAGAAAAGACATTTTCTTACAAACCAGTTGTATATTTCCAGTAATATTTTCCAGTATATTTTCCAGACAAGAATATTATTAACATTGTATTATGTCTCAAAGTGATACAAACAAGTAAGCACAGGGTTTTGTCAAAGCACTTCAGAAATTTTTTTCATGGTTATCATGTCTTGTACAAATCATAGTACCAGTTTAACTTTTAACATTTTATCACGCAGACATCACCTGTAATACAACTTGACAAATCAAAAAGTCAGTCTGGCTCAGAGTATTTAAGAAATAAATATAAGGGAAAAGTTAAATGGTATGTATGGAGAACATTATGAGGAAATCAAATTTCTGAAGTCCAGAGTCACAGTGAAAACACAGATTACTGAAATTTTGAAACTTAACTTGCCAATTCATTCATGTGTCAGAAAAATAATTAGAGAGGAAAAGATTCTTTATTTGACGTTTCCAATGAAGCTGTAACTATAAATTACATTGATAAAATACTTTCCTTAAAGTCCAAGCATGAATACCGAATCTACAGTCCCCTATGAACTACGCATTTGATTTTGATAGTATAGGAGCTTTAAAACATTCATTTTATGTTGAAGTCATTTTAGTAGGTCAGAGGAAGGGTTAACTGTATAACTGATTACCTTTGCACACTGGAGATAGTTTACAGGATCAGGCTGGAACAGTGATTAGGTTCAAAGTATGCTTCAGGTCTGATGTCAAATGGAAACCAGACGCTGGATTCATACTTAATGGCACTAAAATTTCATAAGCTATTCGCACATTGTCTGAGTCCAAATGTTACAGCACCCTTGTTGGTGTGTCATTACCATGATCTCTTTAACGCAAGCCACTGTATGGCAAACTAAGAAGATATATCTGAGCCATTTTTTTCCACCCAAAGAAGCCCAGTCAGGCAGCAAAAGCTCCCTAACTAAGAGCATAAATGGGTTCTAAGAGAAGGCATTTGAGTCTAAATCCTATCAGAAGAAACTTTTGATCTGCAACAGTCATAAATGATGCTTTCCAACCTTTCAGACTGGTTATCAGCTACAGTCAAAATTAGATTTAAAGATCAAAATTTGTGTATGAAACTGCAGTAATATCTTCCTTTTGGATATTTAGAAACATTGCAAGTTAGTCTGTAAAAAAATCTATCACATAGTTGAACCGCAAGTGGATATAAGTTTATTTTAACAGTTATGTCCTGAACTTCTCTGAATGGTAGATCTCTTTATTTAAAATAATTTAATTTTCAAAATTTATTCTTTTAGAACTGTTTCTTTAACTTATTTATTTAAATTTTTAGTATCTTTTTCCCCTTTTGAGGGGTCTCTATCCCATAATAACCAGATCAGGTTGAATTCTATACAGACAACCACAGACTAAATTCGCATCAGTAGAGTTTCCCTTCTGTATGCTGTATAAAGTCAGCATGGTTGAAAATACATTAGGAAAGAATTTACAATGATCTTTATATTGTGACATTCTGCTAACATTTTAGAAGGGGGCCTCAAATAAATATTCTACTTTACTCTGCATATCTGACACACACATGCTCATAGGAGAGATGAGAAATTTGCATTTCTGAAAGAAGTCTTTGTAACAGGAAAGAGACAACAGTGCTTGACTATCCAACTTTCAAGAGATTAATTTACTAGAAATTTTGGTACTCGGTTTCTGAAGGAATATAAAATATATTGATAGAGCTGATAAAGAAAACTTTCCAATTCATGTAAAATCCCATGTCTATTTCTATATTGATAACACTATCCAATACATTGCAGTGTTCCAGGGTTGCTTCTTACAGAAATCTTGTATCTTTTGCGTCTCTTACATTTGGTTTTCATCTTATGGATGTCAAACTCTTCTCTTTTCAGAGACAATTCTTTCTTTCTTATAGACAGACATGTTAAAAGTGACCAATGAACAACTTAAATCATTCTTCCATTACTAAGATTACTCCTTTTTGCCAGATCCTATAGCACTGACTTCATAGTCTATAGATTAAAATGCACCAAAGAGAAAATAACTTGAATCAAAATACCTTCGTTGTTCAATAAACTAGTAATATTGCCCAGAAAAGTAACATTCTGTCCTAGTAAGTATTTCAAGAAATAAGCCTATTAAACTGAGATTCAGCTGAAAGATAACAAAAATTCAACTCTGCAATACTTAAATTTAATGACATGCTCAGCAAATGCAAAATTCCATTTCCTACTAGATCAAAATTTGATTGTTCCACTTCATTATTTGATAATAACAGTGCATTCTATTAAAAGGCTTATTTATTATTGTTTTTCTTCAGCTAATACTCAAAAACTCCAATGTAACAGCCTCCCTCCGTATAAAATTCAGAAGATAGAGAATGTAGTATTATTTAGGGAAAGTAAAGGTAATTTCCCTAAAAAAATTTTTTTTTAGTTTAATATCCCCTAAGAGCACCTCACTAAACCAAGTATTTCTAAATTACTTTAGAAAGCCTGCTTACACATAGAAAAGTTTGCAGAACTGGACCCAGAGATAGAAAGAACAAGACATTTACTCATTTCTATTCATGTCCTACATTCCGCCTGATTACATTCATGGAGTATCTGTAAGCACAACAATATATGCTACACCCAATACACCAGATTAAGACCACTTACATGTTTTATTACATGTAAGTGTAATTACATGTAATAAATATGTAATTTATTACATTACATAAATTATTAACCAGTTTACTACGCTAACATCTTCCTAATCAGTGTTCTGCTTAAAGGTACTACTGAAAACACACTGAAGTAGATAAGTTACATTCACAACTGTACTGACTTACCCTGGTAGAAGAATTCACCAAGGAACCATTCAGATTGCCAGTGTTGCACTTGAAACTCAAGTGTTGATCAGGATGGTTACTTGCTTCCCAGCTTCCCAAATCACGCACCACTGAGTTGGCAGAATTTGCAGATATTTTCTGGAAGGCAGTGCAAGTCATTCCTTTGAAACTAGATGGCTTGATCATGAAGGCCTCCAGAGCAATATTTCGAGATACCTGTGAAAACATTGGGAAGTAGATATGTTGCTAAGTCATTAAGTATAATGGTGTGATTATAAGTGCATTGCGTATTTACTGTACATGTTTTATAACGGACTGTGCATGCACACACTTCCACACGTATTCGTAGAGAAGAAAAGAAAATGGAACTTATTTTAAAACCTGATCTAGCATTCTACATACAAGGGCATAGTGGTTTTGCTTGATTCTTCTTTAGGAATATATCGGTTTATATCGGTTATTATTATATCAGTTTTGCAATTGTGTCATTAGCAGCTTCAATGGAATCAACCCTGATTTAAAGCAATGCTGCTTATAGCTCATAGTGAACTAGCATACGCAGTTGAAGGAATTACTTAAAAAAGTAACAAGTACCTCAGAAATTAAACAGAAACCTTCTTAGGTATTTGGTGGATGGATTGGGTTTTTTTACAGACCTTGTTCCATTAGAATACTGAACATGATTACACGGTTCATTGCAAAACCACGTTACTGGTCTTTGGCCTCCCTTTAGTGAGGTGATGCATCTAGATGGAGACTGTAGCAGAGTGGAGGGATACGTATTTCTACCCTTAAACCAGCACATTCATGCGTCCTGTGCATGATATAACCACATTGACTAGCTTAGACTGGCACCACATGAGTTGGACTATATGGTTTCTGCATGCTGGCATAGATCGTTTAGTGATCTGTGAAGGTATGCATTTTGCACATTGATTACAACGTAAAGACACCCGAGTTAGGCCACAAACTAGCAGGTTTATCATAAGGATAAGTGTATAAATGTGGCAGTGTAATATTACTGTACTTTGCTTCTGTTATGCCAGCTAGCAAGGGATACAAAAGCACCTTAAACCCACTTAAATCCACATCAATAAAAATGACAAAGATCATTAGGAATCAAATATTTTTTGTATTAAAAATCCAGTGACTGTTTATTGAAAAGTCCTAAAACCTGAAACTAGGTTAACCTGTATAATTTTTTGTTCCATCTCTAGATAGCCTTTCAGGACTTATAAAGTTTACTGCCTGCAGAACATACTAATATCCATATCACACGGATCAAGCTACATGACTCAGTTACAACTCCGGTGTGGTAACAGGTATTCTTCCATCTTGGGAAAAGCCATTTAATTATTCATAGCTATATGTTTCCTGCTGTAGAATGGGCAGTAACACTAGTTCCCTATTTCACATTTGTGAGGTGATGGTGAATAAGATGTAACGGGGATTGAAGTGATTTCACAACAGAAAGGCCTATTTTTAAAATTTTTAATATCAAAATCATAAAACACTTGGGATTTTCCACTCCCCAAATAAGCCTGTAAAAGCCTGACGATGTTCAAACGGTGCAACCATGCCATTCTCAGCAGATGGAAACAGACGGATAAAATGCAAGGTAAACCAGCGTTCATTAGGTAGGATTGTTAAATGAGCTACGAAGTGGATACAGACAACTCGGAGCAAAATCATCCACGGAAACAAGCCCCAGTCAGGTACACGTTATGAACAGCCACAAGCTGATCTTGTCTCTCAGCACTACAGATATGGAAAATGATAACTGGGTGTCCATTTTCTAAGCCTCACATAAAGGTACCACTGAGGAGAAGGACCAAGGGGATTGTTACCCGGGTAAGCTGAGAGTAGTGCCAAAAGACTGCACTGTAGTGCCGCAAAAGACTGTAGTGCTGCAAAGACTGCGAGCACACAAAAAAACCCCACGTTGCAATTAGGTTAAAATACTCTGACAGTCCCATTGG
Organism: Buceros rhinoceros silvestris; assembly: GCF_000710305.1. Classification (NCBI taxonomy): domain Eukaryota; kingdom Metazoa; phylum Chordata; class Aves; order Bucerotiformes; family Bucerotidae; genus Buceros; species Buceros rhinoceros. The sequence continues at coordinate 143 of NW_010388526.1, read as the reverse complement.
CTGGCAAATGAAACGAAAGACCCACCACTGCCCTGGGGCCAGCCTCCCCACCACGGCCTGGAGACCACTGGGCTTCAACTGGACCCGGCTACCATCACTGGGCCTGACCCTCACTCATCTGATCAGCAGCCTCATGTTTCCCA
>NW_010388525.1:0-973 GCF_000710305.1 Buceros rhinoceros silvestris | reverse complement strand
ACAGAGCCTCCGCAGGCGCGGGGAGCCCGCAGGCATTCCCTGAAGGTCGGGTCAGTTTCCCGTGCTTGGACTGAAAACTTCCTGAGGTGACGGACAAAACCACCTTTACTCCCCCCCGCCACCCCCTCCGGCGGCGCAACTGCGTGGCGGGTCCTTCTTTTGTAAGCGGGAGATGTGGGTCGACGTGGGAGACTGTTAGACTCGCATATGCCTATTTGTGTAGTTATCTCTCGCTCTCTCTTTTCCAGTCCTGTTTAACTTTTTAAATGATCGATTTATGGGTTTTTCACTGTTAAAACTCTTCCGTTCTCACCCCCTTTACATTAAACCCGTGTTTGGTTTTCCTTTACCTGTGAGAAACGAGCGAAAGCCTTGCCAAAGAGACTCGGGTCAGACCCCACAATGAAGCACTTGGTTTTATTATGTTCTTGCAAGAGCGGGTGTCTAGCTTAGCAGGCACAATTTGGTAGAAAAAACATGAGTTTTTACACCCTATTCCTGGCCGAAAGATCCCTCCCTTGTTTCCCCATGGGCTGGGTACTCCAAGGTTTACAGACTTGCCCGTTACGCCTATTACATGTTACAGGTAACATTGGATCATACAACTTCATGCGTCGCATGTCTCATTTACTCGGACTTATGCCTCCCCTGGGAGGAGAAAGTAATATTCAACAGTCTATTAAGCAGGGGCAGTGCTGCTCCCATAGGCCCATCTGTCCTAGTAAAGCCCAGTTTGACACACTCAATGTTTTACCGCCCGTTATCTTGTTCCTCCTCTCTTGAATTGTCTTCTGGTTTCTCTCTTGTCTTGCAGGACTGTCTCCTGTTTGCTTTATCAGTTCTTCTGAGATGCCACAACAGCATCCCTTGTTTACCTTATCGATGCCAGAGCAGCATCCCTTGTTTACCTTATTGATTCCTTTTAGATGCCAGAACAGCATCCCTTATCGATTCCTTTGAGATACAAGAACAA
>NW_010388524.1:1278-1978 GCF_000710305.1 Buceros rhinoceros silvestris | reverse complement strand
AGGTGCAGCCCCTGCCTCATGCTGCCGGCCAGCGATGCCCAGGGACCACTGGCCCCTGCTCTGCCACAGAGAACTCACCTGTCCCGCTGGCCCCGGGCCAGGGCAGCAGAGAAAATCCCCAGCCCATAATTACCCTTCGCTTCCTCTATAAACCTTCTCTCTTTCACTTTTTTTTTTTAAATATGGTATTTTTCCTCTGTGACTGAGGATCTGGAGCTCCCGTGAGTCCTTCCACCATACGACAAGGTGGGTCGGAAGATGGAGACCAAAGGGGAGCGAAAGCTGTGGAGACGAGCCAGAAATCCAGCCCTTAATGAGGCTTTAAACGCTGCTGCGCCGAGCACCAAATGCTGTCCCCAACCCGGGGTTACTAACAGTCGTCTTCAGCGAGATCAATATTTAGCCCTAATTAAAACAAACACAACATCAACATCGGGAGGTGTGGAGGCCCCAAATAAATTAATACGAGCAGCCCTGTGCTTTTTTCTCGCACTACTTAAGCTAACGTTACTTTAAGCCAACGCTAACCATAGTCTAAGAGCAGCCCCCAGGGCTGCTCCCCCACGGGGTCCCCGAGGCACCGCAGCCCAGGGCCGGGCACTGAACTGCTCACCACGCTTCGTGATTCATCCGCATTGTGAAACCTCGAAATACCCCACAGCAGTCCCCATGCCCCGGCTACATGTGGGCAGCGCCGCCG
>NW_010388524.1:573-827 GCF_000710305.1 Buceros rhinoceros silvestris | reverse complement strand
CGGCACGGTGGCCGTCCGCCGTGGAGGCACCCAGAGCTTTCCCCCGCAGAGCCTGCGAAGAGCCCGTGCTCTCTCCAGATGATGGGCAAAGCCTGCTCAGATGTGTCCTCCATCTGGGGCTGCCTCCTGCCCGCTTCCCGCTGAGCGGGCGGCCAGGCCCAGCGAGCACGAAGGGCAGAAGGAGAGAGCAGAAGAGGCAGACACGCTCCTCCCGGCACCTCTCCCGGCTCGGGGAGGAGGAAAAACGCCGCAGG
>NW_010388524.1:0-348 GCF_000710305.1 Buceros rhinoceros silvestris | reverse complement strand
GGTCCCCCGGGCCAGTAGGGGCAGCGGAGCCACTCCCTGCCGGCCCGGACCACACCAAACAACCCGCTCCAACATCCACAAGCACAGGAGGCAAACCCTTATCTTCCACAGGAAAAGAATTATTTTATTAAGTATTTTTAAACAACTACTTAACATTTACTCAAGATAAAAATATGTACAATATCCCACCTTGAAGAAGGCTCCAAAATATAAACACTGTACCTCTCCCCAGAGAAAAACAAAAGATTCTTCTCTTCGAAAAAACCCAAAAGACAACCCAGGAACAAGAATACATTCATATTTCTCACTTCTTTATGCTCAAGTAGTTATACAAATAATAGACATCTG
>NW_010388523.1:27432-30153 GCF_000710305.1 Buceros rhinoceros silvestris | reverse complement strand
CAGGAAAACTACCCGACGGGACGTTCGAGATGCCCTGGAAAGTAGATGGTAACAGTCAAAGTAAAACGTACCGGGCTCCTCGGCCACAGCTGCTTTGCACTGTACTTAAAATTCATCTCTGTGCATGTACCAGCAAGTCAGAGGCTGTGCGGGTAACAAAAACAGGATTTTAGCTGAAGGCCTAAAACACGGCCTCTTCAGTTGCTTAAAAGGTTACAGAGAGCACCTCAAATGATTTAAAAAATACCTATTTCTGGGAGCCTGCTACAGACACAAAGTTGGGGGGGTTAATTCAATAATTTTTGTGTTTTCTGAGTGAATATAACTATTCATTAATCATAGCCTTATCACAGAGCAAACAAGAAAGAAAACTAAATACAGCAATTTCTCTAGGCGTTCAGTGCTTTGCAAACTGGGACTATCTGAGACCAGGCTCAGCTGTGGAAATACAGGCAGAACCTCAAGTAGAGTCAAATAACAAGATTAGTTCAGAGACGAGAAATAAAAGGAATGCGCCAACAAAAACTCTCTAGAAATAGAAAAGGTTTTCAAACTGTATATGTTTATCTTGCAGCACTAAGGTATATGACTTTAATAGTGCTGGGAAATTATTTTATTTCGAACAGGCATAATTTATTTAAAAATAGGTTTGAGTGCTTTTTTTTCCATCATGCTTATGCTGCTTGTAAACTTGAAAGTCCTGTTATGTTTCCCATGACAAGGAAACCCCTTTGAAATGAACTGTTGTTCTTTCCCCACAACTATTCTCTCATCTGAAGATGCTTTTTGCCAACTAGAGAAATTCAGCTGTTACAAAGTTGGGAGGAAGAGGATACAATAAGCTATGGAACAGCACAGCTTCTCATATTCCTAGCATTTGGCAGTTTCCTTCTTAAATCATTGCCCTTTTAACCACAAGTTGTACTTAAAATTTGTTAAGCTTAGTAATGCTTGAGTTTAATCTCATCTTGCTTCACTTGTCCATACCTTTCTGCAACAGGATTGTTTCTTCAGTCTCTGTATTTATTCACAGTACATAATAGTAATACAATGTATTCTGAAGACCTCTGGTGAGAACTTTGGTTTTTTAACAGAATGGAGGAGAACTGTTTTGCTGTCGTGTTATTTGCCCCATTGAGAGGTACTTCCTTGAATTTGGAGGGAGGGCAAGAACCAAACAACTGAAACCTTAAGTGGAGACCAAACGTGAAATGTCAGTCCCAAAAATATTAAACAAAGGTAAAAGAAGGAACTGAGTCAGAAATTGTATTAAGACCTGGTAGGAATTAATGAGCGTACATGGAAAAAAAACACTTAGTGTTTTTTTTTGACTGGTCTTGTGCTAAACACTCTAAAAAATGGAAACAGAGGTATAGTTTCTGTAAACCTTCAATTAGCTTTCGGGCAGATACAACTTCAGTTCCTGTAGTGCATCAGTTGTAGAAACAACAGACCAAAAATACAGGGCGGAGCATTTTGCCTACAGTATCATACAGCATGCTGTGCTGATTAAAAATTAAAACACACCTCTTGTTTGACGTGACCTCACCAAATCACAATGGAAAAACTGCTTGCTTGAAAAGGGGAAGACTGTTAACATCCAGTGCAAAACTCCTGAAGGTAGAAGCAATGAGGGAGGAAGGCAAGAATGTTTGACCTTGGCTTTGAAAGTGGATATCTACGTTGTCACACTGCTGCTGCTGCTCAGAAGCTTCTTTCAATTTCTTGTCAGCAGCTTTTGCCTTCCCTTCTCAAGTTCGCTGGAATGAACAGTGTTGTCTTATGGTGTTGTTGCTTTTTATCCTGCTACATGTTATTAACATGGCATAGACATTCACCTCAAAACAACATGTCATCAGAATTTCAAGGTTCGTGTAAGAATCCAGGTGCTAGGCTTCTTTCTACAGACATGACACAGTCCGCTGTGAACTGTCCTACACGTGGCGTACATGTTAAGAGGGACTTACTTCAATGTAACAAGCTACCAAGCAGGAAGAGGACAGTTTTCTGCATCATCTTTTTCAGCACTGAGGGAAGGAAGGGTGATACCACGGTAACAGTCTTTAGGACCCGTTTGAACCTTGAATTTGTCAATTTGTAGAGCAGCTTGCTAACCTACCCACAGCTTTGGCTTTTAATTTATTTACAGTGTGCTGTGTCACTAAAAGGACTCTCGCCTCTCTACCAGTATAAGCTAATAGACATGTTATAGTGGTGTGTGGAGTTCTTTGTGTTTAGTTTGTGGAACACTGAGAACACCCTTAAGAGCAAACAACTGAAAACAGTTAGGATAGTAGAACTGCTTATTAGTTCTGAAGAGAATGTAAGGAATTTGAATTTGCATGAAGAATTCAGTCAGTTTAGAGAATATACAATCACAGTTCCAACCTTCATTTTGACTGGTACCAATACTTGTTAAAATTTTGGCTGGCAGTTGAGTTGTTACTGTAAAAAGCTGCTTTTGGGTCTGCACAGGATCATTTCCACAGAAATTAGCTAAAACAAAAAGATCTCAAAGGAGTAGCTGATGAAAGACAAGTAGGGACCACTTGCTTTGATTTGACTGTCGGTGGCTGGCCAGTCCCTTTTCTGTTCACAGTGTATGTGTTTCTTATATTTTTTTGGACTTGTTACTGTTGGATTAAAAGTTAAGACAACCTCTCCTCGAAAATATAACTGTGGCCTATGGTTCATAGCATCAGCTTCTTGGAATTCTCTGGG
>NW_010388523.1:14597-27333 GCF_000710305.1 Buceros rhinoceros silvestris | reverse complement strand
ATTCCTGTTTCAGTGATGTTCCTGATACCTCCCAGGATGTAACTTTGTGATTGATCTCTGTTTAACACAACTCAGGTTTGAAGACTAACCTCTTCAATACTCTGCTCTGCATTTCTGGCTCTAAAGCTGCCTCCTTCCATGCAGCAGAACTGATATAAAATCTCCAGAATCAATATAATTGCTGAATTCTGAGTTATCACCTGTGAAAATAAGCAGTTTTGTGAGTAGACTTACATCTGTTTCAGAAAGGTGTGAATGGCTTCAAAAACACAGAGCAGCATACAGTTGTAGGAGGATACCATTGCATTAGCTTGGTTGAAGCTTTTATCCAGTCCCTGCCCACCCAGCCCAAAGGTCTGTGACTTTTTTACTTTGTGACAGTATCTTGTCTCTCATGCCCTAGAAGCATGGCCATGTTGATCTTTCAATCGAAAAGTAGGAGCTTCTAGCAGTCTTTTGGCAAAAACAGGTCAGTTTATGATTAGTGTACACATTGGTGTAATTGGGGGCCTTCCAGAGACTCCCACATTAGAAATATGTAAAGAAATCATTAGCTAGTGAGGATAAAACTCTGCATGATACAAATATTAAATAATAAACATAATAAATAGTGTCCTTGTACTTTCTGCTCCTGTTTGTTTCTAATTTCCTTTTTCAGAGGTTACAGCTATCATGTTCATGTTTCATTTGGATGAACCCAACTGGTTATGAGTTTCCCAGTGCTACATCTATACTACTGTTCCGATTTTGGTATTGTATCAGGGATTTCAAGCTGTATTGAGGTCTTGCTGTTTAATTGCTGGTCTCTTAACAACACTTAATTTTGATGCGAGACATTTCCGTTTTGTGTGTCAGTCTTGGCCAAGTCGTATTCGTCACACACTCGATAGGTGCCCTAGTTATGGCACACCTGTTGGAATATCTGTTCTGTCTGGGAGTTCGGAATAGGTTTGTAGAGATCTACCTCTTTACCAACAGGTAGGTTAGATACTCAATTTGGATTTTTTTTCAGTGACCAAGTATTTTTCCATTTCTGAAGTATGTTCCAAGTCACTGCTTCATGTAAGGTCAGAAAGTACATTTGGATTCCTGTCGATGGGGTGTTTTGGAACAGTAATGACAGAAAAGATAAACAGGCACCGCTGTCCAGGAAACAGTAATTTGCGGCACCAAAAATGTTTAAATATCTCAGGGTTAATTATTAGTTAGGTCTAATGTTGGGGGAACTGAGAAAAGAGCAACAGAGATTAGGCTACCACAGTGACTCTTAGCAAATGTTGTCAGTTGTTGGGTGTAGGCACTACTGGTAGTGCAGGTGTGGACAGACTACTGAAAGTTCTTGCAGTGCCTTTAGTGTTTGCACAGTTGTGGTGCACTCCTAGAGACATGCAGTAAATGTGGCTTCCATGTCAAAGGCTACAGAAAGCTCAAAGAACATAAAACTAGTCCCACAAAGCATTTTCAGTACATGGTGTAAGTCCAGAAAATTCAAATTAAGAAGCCACTGTGTCCTAACTAGAAAAGTATTAGCATGAACATGTGTTCTATTATTACAAATAAAATCAAGCTGTACAGAATAATGTAATTTCTGAGAGCTACAACCTACCTAGCCTCCTTAGCCTGCTCTATTGCATCTCCTTTCTTGTACAACTTCATCTTGAAAAACAAACTGTAGAACAAAATTTTGCTGATCCTACATCATTTAAAAGAGGAACTGTGTTTAGATTTCATGTGTTCGCCAGAACAGAAAAATTAAAAAATGTTCTCTCCTTTATTGCACCATGATACTGAAATTGTCACAGCTGGAAAACTGGATCCACCCTCTATCTATCTATCTATCTAAAAAGTCCAGTAAGTCTTTCACCAGTATGTCTAGAAGATTTCTAATGATGTAGCAAGGCAGCTAAGTCTGCAGATGATACTTGAATCTCTTACCTGTACTTAAATTTAAGTTCCTTAGCTTGGTAAAAAGTAATTTTCTGTGGCTTGACTTAACTGACCTCAGGACTCTCTGCGTGTGTTGTCGAAACAGGTTGCAGATCCCTGAGCAGAGCTCTGAAAAATAAAACCAAAAAGATTGGTAAAGGTTTTGCTAGTGCTTATCTATTAATCTGTATAATTTCTACAAAAAGTTTCTAAAAAAATAAAAGTGGAACAAATAAAATGAGGAAAATGTCAAGAAGCTAAAAATCCGAAATAAGCAATTAAAACTTGAATTATAAAACATACTGAATAGTTCTTCATATACAGAATGTTAAGATTCTGGCACTGAATATACTTACCGCATGTATTCATGCCCAGTTTGCTAGTACACGGTGCTGGTTTATCTCGGGTGAGAAGAACCCCAATTAATTTTAGGGTTCTTAATTTAATTCTGTCTTCTATTAGTTTTGGATTTATTCTTTTCCATTGAGTCATCTTCTACGGTGTTAAAATTAAACTTCAGATAAAATTCTAGGAGTCAAATTTTTACCTTGGCTACAGTAAAACTCAGGTTTTAATCTGGGTCTTCTTTCTTCTTAAGACTTGCCCACAGTCTTGTTTGCCTTCAGGAACTTGCTGAGTGAGCAACCCGATTCCCTACCCTAAGTCATTTAAGAGGAGCTGATGCTGCACCATACTGGAGTGGCGTCAAGAGACAATCTAAATGCCACCTCTCTTTAGTTTCAGAATGGTTGCGGTTATTGCCTTTCCTGGGTGTGCTGGCCTTGCTTGGCTACCTCGCTGTTCGTCCGTTCCTCCCCAAGAAGAAACAGCAAAAGGATAGCTTGATTAACCTCAAGATCCAGAAGGAAAATCCCAAAGTAGTGAATGAAATAAACATTGAAGATCTGTGCCTCACGAAAGCTTACTGCAGGTGTTGGCGTTCTAAGACGGTAAGACACTTGGGGCTGCTGTAGAATTAGGGATTGAAACCTGCGTGTTTTTATCAGTGCTTCAGTGGTGAACTGCCACGTGTTGACCTGTGGCTTTTCTCTGGAGGTGGAACATGTTCCTGGTTATTGAGAATGGCACTTGTTTTTCTCCACTGCAAACATATATACACGCAGAAAAATTCTAGAAGCTTCCAAGAAACGCAGTGGTGTTTTTGGAGAAACACGGAGTGACCACTTGCGAGTAGATTAAAACCAAGAAAGCCTTGTTTAATACTTGGAAGTACGTTGCAACTAATTGGAAGATAACTATCTTGCAAAAACAATGCTTAGAAAGTTGTTCATATTAGAAAGAAAGTAAGACTGGACCAGAGTGGTGAGGAAGAGCATATGCCCATCTGGTCCCGAGCAGCCAGCAGATGACTGGTTTGTATAGTCCACATCCTCCAAATCAATTAAACGTACGTGACTATTTTTCATCTATCCTCAATTTCTTTTGAATGTCCTGATTGCTCTCTGGTTTTGTCCTCTCTGGACTGAATGCTTTTCTGTTATAATGAAAAAATCTGCCCTGGACCTAAGAAACCCTCTCAATTATTCTCCCTTCAGTTTAAAACAGTACTTTCTGGTTGCAGAGCACTTTTACTAGTTCCACAGTAAACCTTAAACCATTTGTGGCTGCAATGGCTGCTTTGCTTGCTGTTCTTTCATGGAGAAGGCTTTGTCCCTAACTTTGTGTCTTAAGAACAGCTATTTTAGGACCTCATGAACTTAATTATCTGGTAGTGTTTTTTTTTTAACTCAGTATCAGGTGTCCTGTTACTGTCGGATACGAGACAAGGAGTTTGATGTTGAAACAGGACATAATAGGAGGAACTAGCAACACGATCAACTGCTCTTGGCATAGGAAGAAAAACAAAAATTACCGTGTTATTGCCTACAGAGTTTCACCAATTCCTTGTGTGTGTTTTCTTCCAGTTCCCTGTCTGTGATGGCTCGCATAACAAGCACAATGAATTAACAGGAGATAATATAGGTCCACTTATACTCAAGAAGAAAGAAGTATAGCAGATGCTTAATCCACTAGATGATGACTGATAAAAAGTGTTTTTATACTGTTGTAGTTGCAGAAGACAGCATTTTATTGTGTGATTGCTATGATTTAGTCAATGATTGCTGTAGATTTCTTTTTTGGAATAAACTGCATTTAGACAGTCACTGTTCTGATACTTGGTTCTGAAAATAATTATGTCTGCTTTGTACAACTGTAAAGTTACTATCTCTGTAAATAAGTCGTTTATTTCCCCAATAAAATGACTTTCTACAATTAAGCCTTTTTTGTAGAAACATACCATTATAAAACTGTCACCATTTCCAAGTGACAGAAGTGCACCTGTCTGTTGATTTTGTTCTGCTGAGAAGCCATGCTTTATTCTGCTTTTCAGGAACAAATTGAAGCGGGGAGGAAACAGATCCTAAATTCACTCGCTGTGACCATACCAAAGGGTCCCACTGAGAGCAGGCAGGCAGCACAGCGATGCTAAGTTTCGCTGGGTGAAAGTCTGGCCTGTGCAGTGCCTGAGTGGGCAGTTTGTCAATCCCAGGCAAAGTAGCTCCTCTCAGACAAACCCCGCACAGCCGAAAGTCTCATACGGTGCCCCAGGTGGAGGAGTGCTGCAGTTCCAGACCGTAAGACCATATAAACTAAACTACTGAGCAGGTCAGCCACTAATGTTCTCCCTTTATTCTGGGCACCTGTGTTGATCATTCATGAGCTTTTCTAAGGAAACACAAACTGGCTTCTTTCAAGTTTGCATGCACTGTAGCTCCTGCTTTTTGTAGCAGGGACTTTCATGGGAGGAGCTGGTTAATTGACAGAACCAAGAAAGCAGAGCTGTACATTATTCTTGGCTTGTTACCCATTCTGAATGGGTATTTGGGCAAGTCAGAACTTTGCTGTGGTATGGCCTAATTTCAGAGGCAGCTAAATAATTACTACTTATCTAACTGCTAGATTTCTAATTAATTCTAAAATGCTTTATTTTCCAATGAAAGACTGCATCCATCAGTTCAAAATAAAAATTTGACCCGTGGTACAATTTTAGAGAGTTGTACTGAGGCAGATTTCCACCATTCCTTAACAGTGACCCAGTGTTAGGCAGGTGGGAAGCCCCTCAGCTGTGTGCCATTGCCAAAGCTGATCACCACTGTGCAGACACAGCAAGTCAGCAGTCCTCACATCATGGCCCTCCCAGTAGCAGTAGAACTAAGACGCATCATTCCTCCTGCATTTGTAACTGTTGTAGTTCTACGTACCTGAACCTCCTGCCTTGCAGTGAAAGATGGCAGAGGAGGATGGGATCGTATGTTACATGCTGCATTTACAAAGCTTGTATAGAACCATGGTACAGTCTTTATGTTTAAATGCTTCATGGTGGTTCTCACCTTCATGGATGAGCAAACCATAAACACTGTATTAGTACATAACATTTATAATAGTGGAAACACACAGAAGACATTCATAGTATGGGCCTGCGATAGCGGCACTCAGTCACAGTGCCTTTGTACAAAGGCCATTTTAGTAATTTCTACAAGATAATAAAATTACCATTTCCTTCCATTTCAAAATTGTCAAGGTAATACTGTCTCTCATAGCCAGAGAATATTCTATAGAAAATCTCAAAAGAATTTACTAATCAGTTCAAATTATCTACCTAAAATCTGTGAGGATAGATAGGTAAGAATTGAAGCCTCTGCAGAGCCCTCACCAGCGACTGAGCAGGTTGAACCAATTACCTGCTAGGATGTGCTTCGTCATGCCTTGCTCCTGCATGACTTCTCTAACCTAATTTGGAAGCTCCACACAAAGGGATAAATTTGCCTCGAATGCTAATGAAGACCAGGGCTGAGGATTGTCATCACACTCTTGATGCAAAATCATGGGAAGCTGAACGTGGCATGTCTTGACATGCCTTTTTACTCATACGAGAACAGCAGTATTTACCTTTCCTTGATGATGAATTTGAACAATAGTTACAACAGACTACAAATAAACTTGTAAAACCAATGTTTAGCGAAAGGAGTCTGACTTGCGCCAACTGTTAGACAAATGTAATTGAAGTGCAGCTCGCACAAAATTTGATCTCTTGCACCCATTTATTTAGAAAGCCAAATGCAGTAATTGTATGATTCAGTGTTCTGTGTCTGTATTACACCCCAAGTGTTTCACAGTTAGATTTCAGTCTGTATTCCCCAAAACACTGTTTGGCTGAGAGAGAGAAAGCAGTGATTACAATTGCATTGTCACTGCATCCCCTGGCCTGCACAGGTGGCCAGTTCCTGTCTCTTCCCGTGTGCTGCCTGCTGAAATTCTGCCCACTGCTGGCTGCCAGGAACATGCTGTGCCATCAGGCTCTTCTGCTACAGAGGTTCTGGTGAACCTTCTGGAAGTATGCTTGTGATTATGTCTGCATGACAGTGGGACTCCTCTGGTTACAGTTTACTGCACCCCGTGCTCTAATTTCCTGCAAATGAAAGACTGGTATGGCATAAAGATTTTCTTGGCTTCAATTTATGCATTATTGATGAATGACTTCATGGCATTTTGCTAAAAGGGAGATAGTCTTAAATGTCATGACTTCACCTGCCCGAACTTCGGTAAAATGGGAATCGCAAAGTTAACTGCTATTTAAAATGGGCTGAAATTGTCATGATAATATTAAAAAACCCAGTCTCATAGGTTCCTAGCCCTGATACAACGTTTATTTCCCTGACAGGACACAAGTGTTTTGTTCCTTTCTGAACGGAAAGAAGAGAGGCATTATTACAAAGCATTAATGCTTTTCATTTCAGATCTGCAGGTCTATGCAATAGCTTCAACCTGACTCTTTTTCAATATTTTATAACAGCTGGGGGAAAGGAGTTTTGTGAGAAACACCCACATATAGTGGTGAAGAAAGGAAAATTGATTCAATTTCCTTTAGATAGAGAATAAGACACTTCTCACTGGTACAGCTATTCAAGTACTCAGAATGGTGGGAGTGATCAAATGAATAAATTTGAGTGCACTGAGATAAGAAAATAAGGTAAATCCAATTTATGAGATACTGTTACGATGGTGAGGAAGTATTAGAGGCTGTTAGGGACAAGGGCTGTTTGTCAGAGGTTTGCTTGTCTGCTTAAGGCTGTGTTCAGATTTACAGGGCTATAGTGCTTACACATTACTGAACAGACTCCAAATTCGGCATTTTGCAATCATGAAGGAGGATTCTATTTTTTAGAAAACTTTATGAAAAAATGAACTATACAAAGCTTCTACTGCTGTAAGTTTTACGCAGGTAGAATTAGTGAGTCACTGATGAACTGAACACCATATTCCCTCATCGATGAGGTGTTCAGACATTGCAATTTCTAAACAGATTAACCTCCTGTAAAATAAACTCCCCCTATTTAAGTAACGGAGATCCGCCGCTGGCCGTGCAAAGTAGGCAGAACAGGCACAATACCCACCCAGCTCAGCACCCTAACCACTCATCAGCGCGCCGTCTGAAAGCATCTTCCTTTCTGGTCAGGGGGCAGACATGAACTGAGCTCCAGACTGTACGTTCCCCAAGGAAGCGAGGAGACAGCAGTGTGTATAGCAAGAAAAATGTCAATGTACTTGACACCGTTAGGGAAAAAACTTACCAAAGAATTTCCTGGTGTTTTTTATCCCTGTGCTGGAATTGCAGGCTATGAACCTTAACTATTTCTCAGGCGGCTTGTTTTTTGGCTCGGAGAGGAAGGCATACACAAAGGCACACATACTGAGCTGTCAGTAATCTCTATACAGAGGCACACAGAGACTCTGCAAATACAGTTTCAGACAGTTTTAAAAGTATTTTTATACAACTTTGTGTTGCATATTAAAAGTGTAAAAGCTGAAATAAAATTGATTCATTCTTACTAATGCAAAAAATATCAGGACACATCAAATATAGAGCATCCTGTAAATATAGAGCATCCTGTAAAGTGACTAAAGTGCACTGTGGTGTAGAAATCTGCAGGAGGGCATAGTCCACCCGGACTATAGGCACAATCTAGCATCCTTACTGAAAAATAACAAAATCAAGCTTCCAGTGTGAGGGATGCTGTACTGACTCCATGCCTCAGAAGGGAGCTGGGAATGACCTACACTTGGACCTAGTTACTTGTACAAAACGTAGCCGAGTAAGATATACTGGTGTCTATTAATACTTGAACCCTAACTCATACCAAAGCATAAAGGCAAGAGTAGGATTTTGATCAACAGAGTAGGTTTAGTCTTGGCGTTAGGACAGTCAAAGAGAAGACGAAGGGAACTCCTCCGGGAACAGGAAAATCAAATGTGAACTATATTGCACCTGACTGTGCAGGACACATCTATACTGAATAAAATGAAGCAAACCACAGCTGAGCTTTTTGCTCCCTCTGGTGAAATGTTCTGGCAAGATACTCAACACAAGCCTTGGCCAGTCATTACCGTGACCCACAGCTGCACACAACTTTTGTTTCTGGAAAGACCCAGAGGATCTACAGGTACATGCTGCGAGTGGCAGTGCTGTGACCTGAACACTGCTTCCTCGTGACGCCTGCCTTCACACAGCAGCCTTTCAGGGTAGGTGGGAATAAGGCTTCTTCTGCTTTGTCCCATCCCTCTCAGCACTGCATTTTCAGGGATGTTCATTTAAAATATATTTGTTTTCTGCATCAGACAGAGGTAAAAAATGCCCTGGCAAATCTGAGAGGCCTCAACTCTTCACAGACAATCCAGCCAGCTACCTCTTGGAAAAATGAACACTAACTGGCTATGTTTTTAGCAAATACCTGGTTTTCTTTGCTACAGCTATCCAAATGCAGATGTGAGAAGGGCATGACCATGGCATTTTCTCAGCCAGACAAGTATTGACTTAGTACGAAGCAACAGGAGATCCTAGCTGAACCATGAATCTTGAGTTGAGGTCTTCTTCAATTGCCGAGTTCCCTCAGAAGGAGCTGAGGAAGAAAGGGACAACTCCTTGCGCCATCTTGGCCTCGCACCGTCAGCAAACCCAACCTGAGAAGAGCTCTCCCCTCTGTCCTACAGTGGCCAGCACCACAACATAGTCATCCTCCGTGGCCAAAGAGCTGGCTTTCCCTCCCTTGACATCATACTGAGCGAAGGCTGAGGAACACAGAGATGAAGCAGCCATCCCAGTGCCAACTCTCCCAGTCCTGATGGCCTCCCCACAACCCTCGTCCCATTTTCAAGCTCAGTCTTTTTTTTTCTACCAGCACCAGCAACAACTGGTCTGTAACAACAACTGGTATTACCAGTCTGTGATGGACACAACCGTCTCTTTCAGCACCTAAGTACCATTTGATTTTTCTTGCTATGACCAGAGCTGACAGTCCCGTGAAGGCACAAAGGCGTGCATGAGCTGTGAGGAAGATCAGCAATAGGAAAAGGCAAGTTTTGGAACCCAAATGAGGAAAGGGATGGAATCACCAAACCATGGCAGGACTCGTTCACTGTCAGCGGTCTCTTACTCAGAAGCCACATTCTTTGTACTGTTGAACTCGTCATCTCATGGCCCAGTTTCAACCATCAAGAACTGATTCACATTAGTCTCCATTTTCTGCTGTTTATATTCCACCTCATGACTCCACTCCGCGCTCGAACAATTCCAATTCTCTCCCTGGCCTCACACCCACACATTTCAAGTAACTGTTGACTGCTAACTTTTCAGTGACTGGCCAGCCTAATCACTGTGTGTTCAAGTCTTTCATTTCTTAAGCCACCATCAATGCATTAAAACATTTTATAAAACTCCCCCAGGGCTGCTTTTGAAATAGCAGATGTAACTGATACTTGTTTTGGTTTCCTCCAGAAAGATTACAGCCATGCTGTGTTTACTCATCAGAAGTGTAAGGGCTGAAGGACCATATTCCTGTAGATGCCCATTTTAAGAAGGTTCACAGGCCTCTGCCTCTTCTCCAACCTCAGCACCTTCCTCATCCTCCTTGCTATTTGTCTGAGCCTTCTGCAAAAGTCTGGGCCCTGCCAAGCCGATAACCAGGGCCCCAACTGGAGCAGTGATCAAGATGGCCAAGAAAGCTACTGTCAGTACATCCATTCCATACTTTTCCAATTGCTCATCCTGATGACTTCTTGCTGTATCCAGGGCAAGGGAACCTATTGCAGCCTGCAGAAAAGAAAACATTGCTGTGATGAAGCAAGTAACCTTTAGCACTGAAAGAGGAAAGAAAAGGGACTAATCATCCGTCAACACTTCACGTAAATTTGACATTTCTAGTACACTCAACCCATTCATTTCTAGACAGTACATTGAAAAGTAAATGTTGTATTACACCTATGAGGACAATTTTCACTTGGCTACACTTCGAATTTCCTGAGCTAATGAGCTTATTTGGGTGTTCACTCCTGTGAAGAACATTGCTTAGCTGCCATCTTACCCACATTTCTGGAGATTGTGATTAACGAAATGGGTCAGTATATTGTGTACTGCAGCTATTAAAATGCCACACTTTGAGAACGTGTCCTGACAGCAGGCAACTAGTAGCAGCTTCTGAAAATTTAGTTTATGAAGCTTGCAATAATCCTTGTCTGTTATGATTATTGACTTTTGTTTGCAAGTAATTATGCTGTTGAGGTGAAGTCTAAGTGACTTAATGATCACTGAAATAAGGAGGCAGGAGCGCAGCCAGCCTGAGGCTTCTCTAGTAATATGACTGTCAGACTATCCTTTATCAAAATGGCCACAAACTGAAACCCCATTTTGAGCCTCTGGTGTGGCTGTCCCTGAAGACAGCTCACACGTAAGAGGGAAATGCTTTTAGCTTTGTTTTGAGGGTTTTCAGAATCTGTATGTAAAGACACAATGACCAGCAATAGCTGAGAAACAGTTAAACTTCCTATGACATACATACAATTTGCTGTCATTATTAAGAGTGCAACCCAGGACGCAAGCAGAACACCTTTACCACACAAAAGGCTCCTCGTGCACTTTTCAAGCAGACTTAGGGTGCTTTAGAATATGAACTGTCCATGCCCTGCATTCTGCTGTTACTGAGCCTGGTTGTCTCCCTGTTCACTGCTGTGCTAGTTAGGAGGAGCTCTGCTAAGAACAACAGATTTATGTGGGAATGAAAGTGATGTTGGACGGATTACCTGGACAGTGGCTTTGGGAATCCATGCCAACGAGACAAATACTTTCTCCTTGAAATTAAACCCAGCAAAACACACCATCAGGAACGTTACTATGATTCGCACAACTAGGGCAATGCCTAATGTAGCAACACAGAGTCCTGTAACAAAACCCAAATATTTCTCAGTACTTTTGTGCATAGGTGCCCGAGGGGAGTAAGTCTCCTAAAACTATAGCTTTACAGTGGGGTTGTTTTTTCATTTGGGGTTGGGTTTTTTGGGGGTTTGGTTGGTTTTGGGGTTTTTTTGGGGCGGGGGGAGGGGGGTGTCAGCTACAATCTGCTTTGCTTTACATTTCTTTATAGAGATTCTCTGGAAGCCAGTAGTGAAATCTGGAAAATTAGTGAATGCTCTTACCAACAGTTTCAGGCCTAAGAGATGCAACAGATACTTCTGCTCCAATTAAACCAAAAAGAAAAGGTTGAAAGATATTCCAAGCAACTGCGACTATTTTCTCTACTTGCCTCTGCAATGAAAACAAAAATAATCTGTAAATGCACAAAGATATGGCCAAGTAGACAAAACATTCAATTAATCAAAGGACAAAGTGAAAATGTATCATTAAGACTGTCCAGAATTGCTGCTTCTCCTTTGACCTAATACTGAGAGATTCAAACTCAGTTGCGTACCTTTCCAAGGACAGAATGTGTGTCCAGCTCTGCTAGTAAATAAATGCTTGCAGTGTCAAGGAGAGAAATACAAATCACTGATGTTTGAACAGTAACAGAGCAGTATGCAAACAAGAGGAGGAAAATAAAGCATAGCTGATTTAGGAAGTATTTAGGAAGACATAATCTGAACAGCTTTGCCTAACTCTAACCCTGAGCCTTTGGGAGCTGTATGCATAAGCACGTTCTTCCGTCTATATCTGAGCAGAGTCACACCTTCAAAAGTCTCAGTCATGGTCTAAGTTTGCTCATGTTACACTCAGAGGCCTGACTCCATGTGAGCAGGAACAAAGACCTGAAGAAGAATGAAATCCCATACTAGCAAAAAGTGTTGAACTTTCCAGAGCGACGTACTGTGTAAGTGCAAAGCCATCTTTTCTCCATGCGTTTGAACTTTACAGCTAACAATTTTCCTAAGACAACGGCTGCCAGGATAAACAGGAATCTTCCACTTACGTGAAAAGGTACACACAACCTATCTAATAGCACATCTTTTTTAACTAAGTGGGTTCTACAGTATTAAATGAACCTTCAGGCTGGTGTGTGTGGAAAATATGAGTGCAGTGCTCTGTCACTTCATAATCAGTCCAGGGCCTAGACATGTTCTTGTCCTTGGTGTTCACTCTGGGACTGATCCTGCAACATCTCTTGCTCTTCAGTCAGTGGAATGGTAGATGACTATAATACAAAACCTTCTGTAGCCTTAGAGACAACGAGCTGAGACTTCTAAACATTTTTATTTGCCTCATTTCTCCTTGTTATCTCACCCTTTTCTTTTTTGGAAAAAAGAAAAATTCTCTTTACAGATGTTTTCATTTCTTCAGTCTATTTACTGTGACTGTTAACTGTTACTGCCCATTTCATTTAACTGTCCCAGCAATAGGTACCATGTTCCTTTTAGTCTGGGGACAGTATTCACCAAATAATTTCCACCAGGGACAGTAGGAGGCAGGGACCTTTGAGAAGCTCAG
>NW_010388523.1:405-14523 GCF_000710305.1 Buceros rhinoceros silvestris | reverse complement strand
CAGCAGGAAAACCTTGGTACTACATTGAATACACAGTATACAGACGTGTCTGACCATATCCGGTAAAAAAAGACCTAAAGCACTTGAAAGCAACATCCTTAAGGCCAAGAAGCTTCATTCAATGATCAAAATAATTTAAACTAAGCATTTATAGACTGCTCATGCTCTTTTAAGGTCCATCCTTCCTTCTGAATCGGTTTAAAAGCTTTTCAATAGGGAGCTTTATCAGTTGTAATGTCCTTAATAGTGAAGTTCCAAGATAAGTTTTTCTTCTTCTAATATTGGACAACATAATACTTAAATAGAAACCATGGTTTCTTTTACGTTGTTTCAACAAACCTTGAGATCTTACTGAAGTCAGGCTCTAGATGGGGATAATGTGGACTCTGCTATATCTGATCCCCTTTCTATTCTTCCCTTCTCCTACTGCATGTCACAAGGCTATAGCTGTAGAGAGAAAGATGCCCTTAAAACATTAAGTGTAGATGGCATTAAGCAAAAGAGGCAGGAAGACATGCCAAGGGACAGAAATGCAACAGGGCAGTGACAGTAAGAGGAAGCAGGCTTAGCAGCCTTTTGTATGTTTTCTTAATGGCCTTATATGACCATTTATTGTGGGCACTCTCCTCTCTAATTTATCCAGAATGCATCGGCCAGGATTTGGGAAAGATGCAAGAGGATGGTTCATTACCGTTTTCCGTTTCACCCTCCCAAAACCACAGGGAAAAAAACCTCAGGGCATTCAGGCCATGTGCACAACTGTATTTTGGACACCTGTTTGTGAATCTCACCATAAAGTGACTGTGTAAGGTTACAGACACACTTGGAGCTGGGCCATAAAGCTCTGGACTCCTAATCAAGTACCTTGACAACTGCATCTCCTTCGCATGGTTTAAGATGTTTAGGTAAACGCTTGTGAGTATGTTAGGCTCTGTACTCATATATATATTTACATATGTGGGAACTTTCTGTTATGCTAGACATTAAAGAAGTCCAAAATAAATGTAGATTTTTTTTTTCAGTCCATACACCCGCTAAAGCTTCACAAATGTACCATTACCACTCCTGACAGAAATTCAAATTCCTCTCGGGCTGTACATTGAAAGGAGTTTTGGTATGGTATGCTGCTTTATGCAAACATTCACCTTTTCATCAGACCATCCCACGCCTGCAACAAAAGCTAGGACTAACGTGCAGAGCCCTCCTGATCCAGGGAAGCCAAAGTGGATGCTGCCAAAAACAGCAAACATAGACAACCCAAGTAAAAAATATGATCTCTTCCACGCCAGAGATGCCTGCAATCAAGAAAAGAGAAAACCAAAACCCAGTAAATTTCTTTTAGAAATGGAGGAAAAAGGTTACTTCTGTTAATTTTGAAAATAACAATTTGAAAATAAAAATTGCCATTAGCCACTGTGAAGGAATCAAAGCTTTCAACTTTGATTGCTCAGTTGAGTTGAGGGATTTTTTTGGACATTAATTCCTTAGAAATTCGAATTTTGGAAATGTAATATTTTCTTTCCTCTGCCCATCCAAAATGTTGTTGCCAAGAGGCTTTTTGTATCACAAAGAACACGATGCTCTGTTCTAACAGCCCCGCTTCGACTCTGTGATAACAGGATTTTCTACCTGTTACCAGTCAGTACTAGAACAGTTTATCTAAGGAGAGCTGAAATCTTTACCACTAGATGTTTTTAAGGACAAGTCAAACAAATGTTTGCCAGGGACAGTCTAGTTTTATTTGATCCAATCTCACAGCAGACAGTTATATCCCTGCCATTGCTCCCCACTTATTTTTACTTCTATCACATTTCTATTCTATCTGTATCACACTTATGTTATTCAGTAAGAAGAAAATTCGGTCCCACTGAGGGCAATAGATGCTTTGCAAATTAACTTCCGTAGTCCAAAACATACCTACTTTCTTCCGCAATCCTCTGTTCATTTAATTGCCCCCGATATTAAATTCATCTACCACTTTCTATAAGTCTAATCTTTATTGAAAGTAACACATTCTACATAGTGCTAATGATAGGCCCAATCCCTTCAAGCCTACAATCTGTCCGCTTTACTTGTTTTTAATCTTAGGCCCACTGGAAACATCTTACAAAAGCAAATGCGTCGCACATCAATCTAACTGATGATCATTCGACTGTCTGAAGTGGGTACCAGATCCTCTCTCCTTTACACATGCACATTTCCACCACCTTAAACGCAAGCAGGACTGTGAGCTGGGTTCCAAACTCGGCATCAGGAAGGACTATGAAATCATACATTGTTATCGTTGTGGTAAACAAGTAATCCCCTGTAAAACATCCTCACTTGATAGATTCTGCAACCTGGAAGCTGTTAGCCCAGTATACAGCTTTCCCCGAAAACAGCTTCACACGAAGCTTGGATATTAATAACTACAAACATTATCCCTTAGCAAAGAATCTCTATTTTATAAAAACTTCTGATTGTTTTGGGGTTTTTACCTCATCGTGGCTTGGGAAATACCGAACAAACATTCCCAGAATCACCCCCGCTGCTATGCCTACAGCAACCTCCAGCACTCCACGGAGCACATTGTACAGAGTAGAACCTACTTAGCAAAAGAAAAACAGGTTCAGTGAGCCATACACAGACCTTCCCGCACAAACCACACTGTAGACTTACAAGGGCGATTCCAGGACAGCACGTGCTTTAAATTACTTGGGGACAAAGGGGTTCAGGATGGAACTGGATAGCGCAATTTTCTCTCTCTGAAAGCTCTTGCCAAGAAAGCATGCCAGAGAAGCCAGAGAAAGACACACTGCAAGAACATTACCAAACTCAGGGGAACTTGAATGCATGTTGGGCATGCAGGGACCAGACCTGGCAGCTAAGGGAGCAGATGGGGAAAAAGTGTTCTCCAAAAGTTGTTGTGACCCACAACTCAAAGCAGACAACACTACACCAAGATTTTTGATCGTAGGTGATTTCCCTCTCAATATTCAAGTCCATACATGAACTTTACGAGGAGATGTCACTAAGTTACAAACCAGTCAGTCATAACAGAATATACATTCTTCAAAATATCACTGTTTGTTCTGGATTATTTCACTACATACAGATTAACCAGCATACCGGAAGAGAAAGCCATTCCAAGGCAAGTGTTGAAGCCTGTGATAGCCAAAATGTCATCGATGCTGCCCGCTGCCATTAACAAAGTTGGGACACCTTTCTCTACCCCATACCCCCCAGCTTGTAAAATCAGCATTGAGGGAACCACCACAGCAGGGGACACTGCACCTAGAACAAAACTGAAAATGCATAGGTTCAGCCTCTCTTAAGAAGAACGCACTGAACTAAAAAAACTTCAAACCATTCTGATGCCAATTCTTCTAAAGTATAATCAAACAGGTCTTTACATAAGGTATTCTCCTTACCTTTCCCTGCTAATTACAAACATGGATGTTTCTACGCAGATTTGCAATCAACTCTTACTTCCTGCCTAACTCGGTAGCATTAAAAGTTAAGGGCTCCACAGGCTAAGACTTGAGTCTACTCCACAGGTCAGTTATGCTCCCTGATTATCCCATTTAGGAACCTGGTGTAGACACGCTTATTACTCGGTAGCCCAGTTCCTTCTTGTAAAAGTCAGTATGTGGCAGAGAAGAAGTTCATCCATCTTGCTCCAGAATACAGGTTCAGACCAAGTCCACCAGTTTAGATAGAACTAGATGGAAAAGGTTTCTTCCTCAAAGATATCACTCCAGAACATAAAATGCCATATTCTTGACTTGTGACAGGAAAGCTATCCTACATGTATCTCTCTACAAGGAAATTCTGAATTCCAGCATAAAGATTCTCCAAATTGTGGTATCTTTTTCTGTCTCTAAAATGCCCCTATGTTGTGGTTAAAGACTCAGGGATTGCACCATCCTTCTTCCTTCGAGTGCTGAGATCACAAAACACAGAAGAGTAATGATGTTGGTACTCTTCCACAGCCTAGAAATGTGACCTTTAAATTAGGCACAGAGCCAGCCATGAATGGTAAGCAAACAACTACAGGGACTAAGCACAGCTTCCTAACTAGCGTTAAACTCGGGTCTCTTCTTGGCACAGCGAACTGCACATGGATCATTTACCTGTAGCAGGCAAACATGCACTTTTGTCATAGAGGAGAAAAGAGAGTACATTACCCTAATATAAATCCCCACTGCCATGGCAAATGCATGAACAAACAGGCAAGAACAGCAGCTGTGCATGTTTCTGAGATGCACGGCCCAAAAGAAAGGCGTAAACAGACTGCTTTGAGCTTCTTAAGAGCCTGCAACATACAAGCACATTCAGACATTGGCATCAGTACCCTTGGCTTCATGGGGAGGAAATATGTTTATGATCTGATACGGTTTATTAAAGGAATCTCTTCTGAGCTGCAGTACAGGATGTGACAGCTTTATATGTCCTGAGCCAAAGATAGGCTCAAGCATGACTGGATTTGAACATAAACTTCCAAGTTTGTCAGTGAAACCCACAGGAAGGAGTAGCAGAAAATTCTGTTTGGCTTCTTACACAGAGCAAACTAAACGTGAGACGCTGGACTAGCTGAGATCCATCTGGAAAGTGCAGCCTCAACACCTACCCACAGTTCCTTGAGATGATTTGCTCCATCCACAAAAGATTTTGCTATAATCCTACAAGTTGCATGAGCTCCCCAAAATTGTTCCAAAATCCATAAACAGATCATGAAAGTTTGTAAAACTACATAAACTTGGCACAAAGAGCCAACCATCTCCTTCAGCTGTCTCTCACTTGATACCTAGAGCAGATGAAGTTCCATTTGGCTCAGCAAATGCTATTAAAAAATTTCTTTAAAACACAGAATTTACTTTTAACAGCTGTCTTTAATAGTCACAAACATGACTCTGCTTGAATAGGTCCCTGATTTTGACACAGGAAAAAAAAATACATCAGTGAGGCGCACTTCTTACCAGCCCAGTTTATCCCAGCATAATTAGGGCTGAGAACCACCAGCACAAATGGTATCTTTGTCTTCACAGCTTCAGTTACACGAGGAAAAACCATAACTGCACCAAAGCACTGCTACATACAGAGTCCAAACGACAGTTTTGATTGCCACATGGGAGAAAAATGAGTCAAAGGTGAAGTTCCCTTGGCCAAAAACAATTGTCATGAAATAGAAAGAAAAGCAACCTCACAGAACTGGGCATCCAAGCTGTGTGTAACACACACTTCATGCTCATACAACCTTCAATGTCTTTGAAAAAAAGATTATGGTAATCTAGGAAAATAAGCATTTTTCAAAAAAAACAGGACCCTATTCTCCCAGACATCTGAAGCACTGGCAACTCCCTAGTTTTTCGTCATTAAGAAAAACCAGTTTCATTGTTCTGAACTAGCTGTACTTGACCTAAGTTTTACATAAAACTTTAAGCAGCCCCTTAAACTTGAGAGTAAACCTGAGTGTAAACTATTCTTGACAGACTATGGTGGAAGACATGTCCTCAAGACATGTGAGGTTCTACTCACAAAATTCAGGAAATTTCTTTAAGGTAAGGGGGAAATCAGCAAAAAAATTTAAAAACCCTAGTTTTCTTCAGGTAATTTTTGGATTGTCTACGATTCAATTAAATTCAACTGCCAAAATTAACATACATATGACTGTACAATAGAAAAAAATGCTTTCTGCAATGTTCTGATTTGCAGGTTCAGTATTTTTAACAGAACCAATTACTCAGTTTTTGTGAGGGCTGTTGTATACTTTGCCTCACAGAAATGGCTGGTACCATACCTTCGGATCCAGGCCGAGTCCTGCTCGGGTCAAGATAATGGAAAGAGCAATATTCCTCAGTGCTGCAGACCAGTGTAGGTTTATCTGGACGATGTCACTAATGAATGGGGTATTTCGGATTAGGAAACCAGCCAGCAGCATTCCTTAAAAGAAAGCAAGTAAGTTTGGTTTTATTGTGCAAGAAAAGCTTGCGTAGCATTCTTAAAAACAGACACCATATTGGATATTTATGAGACAAAGAAACATTCATATTCTTAATCATTATCCATGTTTTAACAAAGGGGAATGAGGCATGGAAAGAGAGAGACATGTTTTAAAGCAATCAAAGTGGCCTAAGAACACACCAGGTCACCAATGAATACATCTGCAGGATGCTGACACGTAGCTTTAGTGTGAGTCAATAGCATTCAGCTTTGTTCACCAGGTGCAGGTTATACCTACCATAAGCAAAGAC
The DNA here is from genome assembly GCF_000710305.1 of Buceros rhinoceros silvestris. NCBI lineage: Eukaryota > Metazoa > Chordata > Aves > Bucerotiformes > Bucerotidae > Buceros > Buceros rhinoceros. The sequence continues at coordinate 8,290 of NW_010388523.1, read as the reverse complement.
ACCTCTGCATCCTTAAAAGATATTTTTCTTGTTCCACTGTTTCAACATGAAAAGAGGAAGGTCGTCTAACATTGCATATTTAGCTCAGAAGTTGAAAACTGTTAGAAATCCTCTTAGGTGTAAGAAATATGCAGGTATTACAGGCATCATAACTCTGAGTTCATTGGGAAATATAAGCTAAACCAGCTAACCCTGGACTAACTTAGACACTTTAAAATGTTCTGGCAATATGAGTCTTAAGCAAAGAGGGGAGAAAAAGTCAGGAACTTGGTCTGACTATTTGAGCTATTTGCAAGGTCCAACCTTTTGCAAATATTAGCAAAGCTGTCTAATCAGAGACTTCCGGCAAAGCTGTTAGAACGGTAGTTCTGGAAGGATACAGAAAAGCACAGGAAAGGGCGCCCTGACATACAGATCTGCAGAGACTCACTGTAGCTCCTGATGATTCAAAGATAGATTTTAGTGACATAATTTTGTATTAGCAATGTCATGAAACAGGAAACCAAAAAGACAAACTGTAAACAAACACCGTGGTCTGGTTGGTCCCAGCTTGGTGAGAGCCTTGGCTGTGGACTTGATCTGTTCTGGAACACACTGAACTTCTGGACACTGTTCTTTCCACCACCTCCCAGAAAAAATACCCAAAAACGCCAACAAACAACATTCCACCTCAAAGGATATCTTCACTATTCTGCTCCATGTTGCTTGCTGCAGAATCCTCTCTCCAATGTACATCTAAAATACGCTCTGTGACTGTTTTGGTAGCAATTTCACTGATCTTCCCTGAGACTGAGGCAAACTATAAGGTGCTTAATGAGCCACACTACACTCAACTGTACCAAGCACAAGTTGATTAAAAGCATGTAAGAGCACAAAATTTGTATTTTTAATGTAAAAAATATTCAAAGACATTGTCTATCTCTTTCTGTCTCAGATTTCTTCAATTTTCCTCAAAGACTGGGATCAGAACAACGAACTCTGTCCTAAGCAGCTCCACAGACATGTGCTGTCATGCTTAAGCTTCTGTTGTTCAAAGTATTACCTGTCTGACAAGCAGTCTCATGCTCAACTCATAACTTTAAGATACAAATGTAATTAAAAAGAGCAGAATTCAAATAGTCAGAAACTTTTTTTTTAAGGGGGGTTGTTTACTTAGAAAAGGCCTTGCATTCTGTATTCATGTTATTTCAAGGCACGCATGCTATACGCAGAACTTCCTTCCCTCTCATTTGAATTTTTTTCTTGCTCGTGAAACTAAGTGGTGCAAGAAAGCATGTGCTGCCTGGACAGAACCGTGTATGAAGCTGTCTAGCCCTTATGTAAGCAGTGCTGCTGTGTGAGGCATAATCCAGCTATGCAGGTCACAAAACCATGTCTGTGCACTACAGGCAGCTATCTGTAGCCCACTCTGCCATAAAGTTCTGCTGTCTGTCAACAGCTTTACTCATTTACACACTAAGCATAATAAGGGGTCAACATACAGCTGGTGAGAAGAACTCGGAGCTTCATTTTTCAGCTTTGTTGACATCACAACTCTTCACAATATTGTACTGATCTAACCAAAACCTCCTCTAGGAAAGAAAACCTAAAAGGCTCTGATCACGTCAGAACCAATGCCATTTTCACTGGCCATTTCTATTTTGGATTTAAATGTAAAATAAGATGTTGATATGAAAAACAAGATTATGATTGATTCAAAATAACACTCTTCAGAAAATTATTCCTTGTGGTGAATTTATTTTCTTACATTTCATTTACTTTGAGATAAAGAAAGAAGAAAGAAATTCCTTTGGAGTACCCGTAGAAGGGAATTCCTGTATAGTTTTCTTTGGAAAAAGTTTTTATTTTGTGAGATACAAGCAAAACAGCTCATCAATAATTTCCTTATGAATTAATTATTCAACTGGCTTAAGACTCCTGTTTGGTGATATTAAATCCAGATTTTAAGTAACTGTTACAGAGGGGACTGAAGGACAATAACCTTTGAATCTGTAAGCATACAGTTCTCTGGCCCCCAAAGAATTAAGAGGACAACCTAAGTAACATACAGGCAATTTCACTTGAGCCAGTTTGGGGAATTTTGCACCTTCTCAGAGAGGACCAGATAAAAATTGCTTGGAAAAGCTACAGATTGAGTGTGATGCAGTTTGTTCCCAATCTAAACACACCAAGCACGCGGATACTACTTGATAGTTTAAACAACACAAATATACAGGAAAAAGGAAGGATAACTTACCCAGAAGAGCAGGGAGAGGAGGTAGTGTTCCTATTCTAATGAATCCAAAAATTCTACCTCCAAGAACAGCAAAAAAATAAAGAAACAGAATTCCAAACAGATTTCCACCTGGGAGACACTCAGTCCCGGTGATGGACCACACCACAGCCCAAACGAGGACCACAATTGCAACTGGAACAAAACAAGAAATACTCCTATTTAATCATCTCTTAGGGACAACTTTGTTCACTGTCAGATCACATTTGTTTTTCTACTAAGGAAAAAGGTATCATGACATTCAGAAATAATTTACCTTAAAATTTAGTTTAATCCTAGCAATGTCTTTAATCTTTGATGCTCCCTAAACTGATGTTCGGATTTTATAGGCAATAAGAAACTTTAAAACATGGACCAGGACCATCATTAGGGACCCAGAAGTACTGAGTCCTGGGCCACTGTGGAAAGCACTTCACTGGTCCCAAACGTAAAGCAAAGACTCTCACTAACTTACCTTGCATTTGCTGCTTCTTTCGGAATCTGCTGCTGTAGAGCCTGGCATACCTTCAAGCTAATGACTGCAGCCCTAGTCTAATTTTTAAAGGAATATAAGTATCATTTTTTGTTTGCACATGCTTGTGCAATACATTGCTATCCCTTGGGAAAAAATCTGAAGGAGGTCATCACTACAGCCTACATCACTAGAGCCTGAAGTAGTACAGGTACTTCCACTGATACAGCAATCAAAGAGGGCTAATACACAGTGAAAAAATAAAAATCCTGAAAAATATTATGAAAAGAGTAAGTAAGTGAAAATTTCATGCTCTTTCCAGGTTCCCAAATGTATTCCTACAGTTACCCAACAAGAACGGGCACGCATAGATATACAAGCAGAAAACAGAAGGAGAGGAAAAAAGGTGTTGAATTAATTCCTCTTCTCATAATCACAACATATTGCATTTCAGACCGGATTGATCTTAATCCTATCTGACGGTGACAGATGGCAAAGGGAAGACCAGCAGATTTCCAAACATAAAAGCTTAAGAATCCTAAGTGAGAGAGAAGAGAGGCTGTGGAAACTGTCAAAGCCACAGAAAAAGTCGGAAATAACTGTCATTCTCTTCTGTCAGCCTTCAGCGTAGGGCAAATCTTACAGAATGGGTCAGTTTGCCTTGCAGTTAAGATTCTCGGCTTTGCAAGTGTGCAGTATTAAAGAGTAAGAGAGGTATCACAGCAGCGTCTCATATTTGTTGCTTCAATTCACAAAAAGCCATCCAGTATGCCAAAAATACCACTGTGTTATAATCATCTTAATACTCTCACACAAAAACTATCAAGAGAAGAATTAGGAGGTCTTTCTCCTGATGAAAACAGTTTGCAACGTAAAAACATACCTACCATGCTAAACATAGAAGAGAGAATGGAGAAACAAAACCTATACCTTCAAATCTTTGTTTCACCTTTTTTTTCCCCTACTAGAACACTGAAACAAAAGTCGTGATATGCAAAACATCACTACTTCCATTCATTATTTTCAAGGACAATGAACAGGTATTTCCACAGGTAGAGAAACGAGTACTTCATCTGCCATTTCTCATTTTAATGAATCTATGCTTTTCTCACATACCATTTGTCACTGCTCGGGCCAGTAAACCCTCAGGAGGGCAAGTAAATATTTGCCTCCATGTTCTTGCAGGTGTTGAAGACCCTGCTGTTGGTTCCGGAGGTTGCTGAGCACAGTGGTTCAACAGAGCAGTTTCTTCTGTTTGTATATTCCCATCAGCACCTTTGGCATCTACTGCTGGTCCCTCCTGAATGAAAACAATGAGACTCTCAGAAGTGGCACTGTGTACCTTTGTAGTAGCGTACAAGACCTGGTATCGGCCACGATACACTAGATCCACACTGTCTACAGACAACTGCATTAACAATAGATGTAAGGACAGTTCAGCTTTGTAAAGCATTCAGGATTTCTGAGTATGTGTTTGTTTTCACCTGGCACAAAGAACTGCACATGAGAGACTGCAGAAGAGTTGCCTTTTTATCTGCACCTGACAGGACTCCTGTCCCGCCCGATACAAATAGCATCTGTTCAGCAGCAGTGTCAGCATATTTGATGAAGAAACAATATTAAGAGGCCAGGGTCAGCTTGCCTGGTACACAAGCTAAGTATTTATTAGTATTCTCTACAATTCGATAAGGTTCTGCTTCCAGACTGGATTTCACAATACAGTTAATGACGAGGATTATTCCAGTGAGACAGCATCTTTAATGTAACTCCTAAATAACTGCTGTTGCAAAGCCTTGAATCAAAATAACAAAACCTACTTATAATTAGACAAAGATGAAAGAAACAGAACAGCTGGCCAGTGCATACATTACTCACATGATTCATTGCTGGAAGGCTCAAGCTGGTAAGTCAAGGTAGAGATGGAGAAATACCACCCTGGGAGTTATTTCCTTGAAGAAGGGTTCCTTGAAGCTGTTCTCTTATACTGATTCATCTACTTATCCATATTCATAGCCAAAGCATTTTTGACCTTTTTTGGATATGTGTCTCACTCCATTTTAAGGTCCTTATTTTTGACAAGTTAATCATTTGTGTCCCCCCCACCCCTTATGATTATTCACCTTCATGTCAGCTCATTGTCACAGCATGGACATGGAATTCTTGCCTATGCTGTGGTTTGCCCCCCCCTCCAGTAGCAGTTCCACATTTCTGATTATTTTCCTGTTTCCTCTCTCTCTTTCTCCCTATATATATATATCCCTTACTCAGAGTCACAGCTGGAGCACAAATCTTGTGAGCTTCCACCATGGAATTACTTGATTATCTACCCTGTGATTCTGTGATCACCAGCTTCTCATGTGTATAAAGATAAGCCATACAGTACTTTACAGTCAATACTATGTGTTTACACTAAAGTGCCTCTTCTATTAAGAATTTTATTTGTACTTGCATTTACTGCAAACCTTTCTAAAGTCATATAAGTTTCCAAGAACACTGGAAATATACATACAGAAATTTAAAACTGTGGGGTTTTTTATTTTTATTAGATAAGGAATGCACATGAACAACTTTCAGCAAGCGGACTGACAGGCACAATTTGCAAGCAAAGAAACAATCCATGTAATTCTCACAAGTCCATGTAATTCTCACCCACAGCTAACTGTAAAAGAAGCTAATGCATCTTCCTCTTCAAGCTGAAATTGCAACCACTGACTTCCAGCAATCCATCATACCACAGACTTCAAAAAACTCAATGTTCATTAATGGTAAGAAATTCCCACTGAGATTTCTCTTCGCATCCCTTTCAGATGTAGGGATTTTAAGAGATGTAGGAAGAAAAAGGAGAAGGACGGTTCCCTGACTAAAACTGTACTTTAAGATCCTATTTAATTACCTTGCTTTGTTCATGCATAGGAATCATGCCATTTCTCTCACATCCTGATGGCTCAGAATCTTCACTGTCATTTACAATATCCTGCTTTAGCATTGCTGCAAACCTAAGCAAAGCAATAAAGGTAGAAAAGTTAGAGAGAAGAAACTAATAGCACTTTTCAGATAGAAAACTTCAGTGATTTTGTCTACTTCCCCACAGATCAGGTGAAAAAACCCTCACAGGGCATTTTTGAAATTTAATGGGTTTTGCATGCCTGTGAACACTGTATGTGAGGGACAGAAACTAAGAGAACAGTATTAAGTTTACGAAGTCAAGCACTAAATAAAATAAAATTTAAAAAAATCTGAGTCTTAGAATCATGGTAATCTATGCTAAACTGTTATTACCTCCTTAAAAGTACAGCCATGACATACATATAAAAAGTGTAATATATATTTTTGTGCCTTATATATAAGTAATCATATAGTATTTGTTCTTAAGCATTTACACAGTTTCTAAAACAACGGGACACTTTTCCCCTATCATAAAGCTGACGAGTTCCAGCTTGATTTTCAGGGGGATTTTCAAGAATATGGTTCTATTAGACATCACGATTCACAAACACACCGACTGAATATCTAAGAAAGAGAATATGCCTGTTTGAATAAAAATCAGGACTATGCACAACTTTCACTCTGTTCAGGTGAGGCTGATAAAATAGGACTACTCTTTACTGCTTATACCCCACAGACATACTTCTTAGAGCGGGAAATAAAGTCCAAGTTTTTCATGGGTAATCATAATTTTATTTCCTCAGTCTAACTAGTCGACTTCTTGTTGACTTCTTGTCCCATAGATGCTAACAAGAGGAGAGAGTACTGTTCCGTATGTCAGAATTTTTTCTGTGCAAATACTTACTGTAGTTTCAAAAGTCTGAGCCAGTAAGAATCGCATGCATGTATCTGAAGACCAGGCTTGCTAGTGTTCTTTGTTACAGCAAAAGCGTGTGTATGTTCCCCACCAACTACATTTCAGTGCTAACAGCATTTTCTTGAAGTCTGTTACATTGCTCTGGCCATATAAAACCCCACCCAAGTTAAGCCAGAACTTTAGAGCCAAGAAATTCCTTCCTTGCTAAATTGCTGGAAGCAAGTCAAGAGAGTCGATTCTCACAATTATCAAGGCTTCAGTTTAGAATGTATTTGGGAACAACCGATGCCATGAACAAAGACAGATTCTACTGTAACACCAGAGTGTTTTTGCTGGAGTTGTTTTGATATGAAACTAGCTTGAGATATGGCCAAGGTGCAGCAGAAGAACACGGAGCCATAGGCAAACACTTTCAACGCGTTCCAAGGCAGTAGTTCTGCTTTCTTCCCTTCTTAAATGTAAAGTGTTAATTTACTCAAATTCCAGTACTTTTTTACTTGTGGTTTTAAAGCTTTTTAATGAAGTAATACCTTTTTTTTTTTTTTAAATAGGATCGTTCATCCTTTCATTGGGGCTGGGAATCCACAAATGTCAGTCTACCAACTGAAACAGAAGCTATCAGCAACCTACCAGTGCCTCTCCTCCTTCCCTTCACTGACTTCTTCCCCAGCATACGTGTACTTAATTTTCTAATTCTGAAAGGAGTGTGTGTGGGTAAGGGACAGAAGGATATTGCTCTCCATCCAGCTTTGCATAGGCAACATCCCAGTTCCTGGACTCATAGAAATATTAGTGTATTTTCTGTCAACAACTGAGAAGCCCAAGGCCACCTCACAACAGCTTCAGCTCCTGAATGCATTGTTCACAGCAGCATACAGGAAAGATTGACTAAGCAAGGAGACTGGGTGTTCTGCTTAGCAGGAACGGTTTCCAGGTGTGAACGAGGAGTCTCACAGTGGATATGCTGTCCTCACCGGTTTTGTGACAGGTCTTCACCCTGTGAGGTTCTCCAGCCTGTTACTTTCAAGCAACATCCAGTTGGATTAATGAGACCAAGCGAGCAGTTTACTCGCAGCAGGGTGGGATTTTTCTGGGTTCATGGTATTCACTTGTTTGGCTAGGGGTTTTTTTGTGGGTTTGTTTTCTTTTTTAAACTTCACCCCCTATACAAACAAAATCAGTGCTTGAGCAATCATGGAGCAGAATTCCTACCACAGCGTTCGGGCCTGTACCATGGAAACGAGCAGGTAACGGACTTATTCAGCACCTCCCTGTAGAACACGCTGTTCTGGTCTTTGAAACAAGAAAGGGTTTTAGTACGGGTTTTTATTAGGTCCTGTCATTTCACTTGTTTTTAATT
>NW_010388523.1:0-267 GCF_000710305.1 Buceros rhinoceros silvestris | reverse complement strand
TGAACCGCAGAGATGACTGACAGGGGCAGCGTGTGCGTGCCTTTATTATTAGCCATACTCTGTCTGCTTTGCACACACACAGCACAGAAAGGAACACAACTACACCACCACAGCCACCGCCAGAGCAACTAACGTTCAGAGGAAAAATGAAAACAAAACCAAACCCATGAGCAAAAAACCCCAACCCCAACCCCGCATCATCACACACAAAAAGACGTAAGTAACCCCTGATGCACCCTCCTTGCCCGCCTCGCCAGCAGCTTCCTG
>NW_010388522.1:0-4445 GCF_000710305.1 Buceros rhinoceros silvestris | reverse complement strand
AAAGCCAGTTGGTTTCCGCGGTCTCGGGTTTAATTCGAGGTAGTGAGTGACAGGGCAGCTTCTTCGCTGCCGCCCCGCTCCCTGCGCCCCGCCAGCAGCACCAGCGGGGTGAGGGTGCACTGGAAGCAGCCTGGAAGTGTTAAATGCCATTCTCGGGCCTTCATCTCGATTCAGGCGAAAAGACGGGGCTGCCGCGGAGCGGGGGGTTCGGGCCTGCTGTCCCGCCGGTGGGTCAGTGGTCAGCGTGTTCGGCCGAGCCTGGCAAAGCGGTTACGATCTTTACCAGGACTCCCACCCAAAAAGATGAATAGCTTCATGTAAACTAACTGCGCTTTCTGTTTTTCGTAAAATACATTTTTAAAGAAATATAGCAGCTAGAAGTAGTCATTTCAGCTCCAAAACTCCTTCAGGATATCGCTCCTAGACTGAAACTAAGCTCTGCGTTTCCACAAAACATTCGTATCTGGATCATGAACCTCTGCAGTTAAAAGAGAAAAGTGATCACAGCGACACTGCGGTTACCAGGGGTTTGGGTGTCTGGGGGGCTCGTACCACGACATGTCTACAAGAGAAAAGTGCAGCGAAGTCTGAACAGAAAATCCTTTTTGAAGATGATGGTTTAAAACAGCCCGAAGGACAGCTGCCAGCCCTACAGAGCTGCACTGGAACTGTAGCCCTTTCCCTTGCGGAGCCATGAGAGCATCTGTGGAGCTGGCTCTGGGCCAAATACAACTTTTTTTTTCCTGTTTGTAGTCCAGTCTTGAACTCAGTTTGCTGCACCTAGGTACTGAGAAAAAACATTGGAGGAGAGGCAGGTTTAGTAAGGCTATAAGGCTGTACTTCTCGTTCAGGGAAATTAACCTAAAAGCAGTTTGGAGGAAACTTTTTTAAAGTGACTTACAGCTGTTTACGTATTAATACCCCCTACTAGCTCATTACTGAGTTACTTTGATGCATTTGGTCAGTTCTTGGTGGACAAGGAACCTAGAGAAAGTATTTATTCATCTGCCAGGATGGCCCAAATAATTTTTCCCAAATTCAGAAGACACTTTTTCCTGCAGGACTTGTCACAGTTTTTCACAGAGTAAAACTCTCCCTACCTCTGAAGGCCCAGAGGTCTTGCCTTCCTGTGGTTTGTCGACCTTCCCTACAGTATCCTAGTTGCCAAGTAAGCCTGTCTACGAGTGCTTGATGTATTCAGCTTAATTGTTGAGGCTAATTTATTACAGGTTCTGTGAAACTTGAAGATGGAGTTCCAGATTCATAAAGGACCACCCGTGCTCTAGAGAAGCAACGTGTTTTTGTTACCAATTTCTAAGTGACACGATTGCTGCACATACCTTAAATGAAGACTGTAAAAATGGAAACCTCTGAAAGGCCACACAGAATAACAAATACTTGCATCTATTCTGAGGAAAATCTGGACACTGAGGAGGTACACTGGGAAGTCATGCGATACAATAAACTTAATAACAGCAAAGAAGTACATCCTCACTGTAACCATTTGAAATGTGGTTCTCTTAGTGATCTTGACAGTTTATCTGCTCATATGTCAAAGTCCACAGCTGACAATCTTAGGATAAAATCTTCTTTTTCTAAATTGTGAAAACAAACCTCTTTCACTTCACGCACCCCATGATCTCCTCAGAGGAGATGTCTCACGTTTACCATTTGAAGTGGGAGGTTGCAGTTCTGGCTCTAAGTAGGATCCCTCCAAGTTCCTTACTCTCTCCTCGTGTGGACAGCGGTCTCTACGATTATCGGGCAGATCTCCAGCGAGAGCTCCTGGATACCACAGAAGAACAGAACTCTGGACTGTGCTCTTTTTCACGTGAAAACTGGGGAAATGCAAGGGTTTTAATCACTTCTAACCTGTTCAGGCTCCACTTTACCCACCTGGCCCCAGAAAACATCTTCCCACCCTTCCTTTAGCAGTCAGCCTGGAGAGGAAGCACCATGTCAAGGCATCCTGGTGGAGCGGGGCATGCCTTAACGGTATGAAACACACAGAGGTTTCATGAAGACAGCTGCTAAGTGAAGGCGATTATGATCCATGTTTTTACAAAATACCGTGTTTCTCATCGTACTACGCACTGCGCTTGATTTCACAAGACTTTCAGGTAAATGCTTATAACTTTGTGTAATTCATTAATATAAACAAGCTAATTAAAGACACTGAAAAATCCATTCTGTTTCCTTGATGTTGTTTTGCGCTCTCATTAAATGATTTGATTTAATGTAAAGCTGTTGTGAGATTTAAGTGACCAGACGGATCTGTTTGGTAAATGATTCCTCTACTTGTTTTGCGCTGGAAGTTCTATATATCACAACTGGCTGCAGTGGAAGCTTTCGCATTACTGCAACACAAAGGATTGTGATTTCAGGTGGTAAAGCAAATGCTGATAAGAGAAAATTGCTCCAGACAGCTTTATACTTTTGCAGGGGTAAAAGACAAGTAAAGACAATAAAATAACCTCAGCATTTTGATTCTAAATTACTCACAGAAAGCAAAAGAGGATGGATGCTTATTCAGCTATTCTACAACCACTGGAACACAGAGTAGTTAGATTTTAAGTGGAATGCTTGCATTATAACTCGTAATATAAAGTACACATGGCCAAAATATAATTAGATGCATTTGAAATTCTGAATATTGATCACGGGGGAATAACGCTGAACTCTGGTTATTATCTCACCACACAAATACCCTCTGAGTGGTTTTCTAGATGCTGTATCTAGATGGTGTAAGTTGCAGTGAGCCTGTGGGAGTATTCTTTGTTTCTCATAAATAGACGTATAATATACAGATAGTTTTGTTTGATCTAGTTTTCCTGATTCTATGCCCCATATCCTAACTATAAACCCGTCCTTACCGCAGTCTCGCTCACAAATTTCTCTTCCTGAAGCCCGCACTCGATGTTCGCAGACAGCAGCGTGCTACTACTGTACCACTACCAGCACCAAAGCCACAGGAAAAGCACTAGACCACTGCGCTCTCGACAGGGCCTGTATTTCTGAGACGTGATTTACGTTTATACCCCAGAAAGTATCCTCCAGATTCCCAGTTTGTCATGCCAGCCCCCTCCATCCTTCCTGCCAATACTGTGTGATGGGTAAGGAATCAAACATCTTATCATTTGCAATATTCTTTCCTGTGACAGTACAACCTGTTGATCTTTTTCCTACTCTGTCTCTGTCTTGAGCTCAGTTCTCTCGCAGGAACATGCTCTTCTGTACTTGTGAGTATCTTGGACTTCCCCACGTGTGTGTTGTGGTTTCTGCACGAGTACAGAGTTACTGAATTGCCCTTTTCCTTTTTGTCTTAGTATTTAATTTATGTCACAGGGGGTGGGGTTTGTTGCTCTTTTTCTCTCTGCATATTGTTTCCTCTACCAGTCTATCACCAGCAGAGGTCTTTCCCCAAGATACACAAAGACAAGGCAGGTTTATTTTTTATATAAACTGGGACTGCTCCCAAAAGCGCAACTGTGTTCTGTGGAGGCAGGACATCCAGATTTCACTCCTGGATGAAGACCAAATCCATGGAACCAGGACCTTGAAACCACTCTGCGATTTTTTTTTTCTTTTGTCCGTCTTAACCAAGAAGGTCCGGACACGCAAAACACAGACTGTTCGGTATTTCAGCGGGTCTGTGTAACAGCAGGGGGCTCTGCTGTGTGTAGCAACATGCCTAGTGAAGAGGTTAATGAATATACGAGAGGACTAAGAGATCTGCCTTTCGTCAGAACGTGCCTAACGTCCTGCCTTTCTTAATAGAGCAAATAGTCAGTGACAGGCGTTCAACTATTCTAATACAAACAAAAATATTTCCCTTACTGAATGCAAACAAGATAGTGTGTTCCTAGCTAGACAACTGATTACGAAGGTTTCCCAGACAGACACACATTTTTCTTGTTATTCTAATCTATTAATTTGTTAGGTTTGAGTTCTGAAAGTCCAAGGCTAATTCTTTTGCATCATTTCAGAGGTTTAATTCAGCACTGAGAAAAAAAGCAACAAATACCTTTCTAAGGGTACAGGTAGCTGCCCTCTGTGCTGCTTTTGGTTGCTTTTGATTGGGGTAGAGTTAATTTTCTTCACAGTAGCTAGCATGGGGCTTTGTTTGGGATTTGTGCTGGAAACAGGGGTGACGATTCCGGGATGTTTTCGTCACTGCTGAGCAGTGTTACACAGTCAAGGCCTTTTCTGCTCCTCACCCCAGCCCACAGCGCGTAGGCTGGGGGTGCACAAGAAGCTGGGAAGGGACACAGCTGGGGCAGCTGACCCCAGCTGACCAGAAGGATATTCCAGGCCCTATGACATCATGCTCAGCGTATAAACTAGGGAGAAAGCTGGCCAGGGACTGCTGCTCAGGCACTGGCTCTTTTTCATTTGCATCACTTGTCTTTCATGGGTTTTATTTCTCTCTCTCTCTTTTTTTTTTT
>NW_010388521.1:1292-1745 GCF_000710305.1 Buceros rhinoceros silvestris | reverse complement strand
CCCCAGGGATCTTGGCAGTGTTACCCAGCAGCTCGGGAGCTGCTGGCGAGGCGGCACGGGGGGGATCTTGTTTTGTTCCCCCGCTTTCTGGGTTTTTTCTCCGGGCTTGATGAGTATGTCTGGTTCTCTCTCGCTGTCTGTCTTCTCCTCTCTCCTTCCTTTGGAGGCAAATGGCTGACTGATTGCTTTTCATCTCCTGCTCTGAGGAGCTGTAAGAGCTACTTTATACAAACATCAATTACAGGCACGTAATAAATTAAGGCTCCCTTACACCGAACCCATTAGAGTCCACTCTCATATCAAAGCGCTCCCATCACACACGGATTGGGGTGGAGTGGGGGGGAGGAGGGAGAGGGAGGAAAATGTCTTATTAGCTGGCAGATTGTTAGAAGAACACTGATTTAATTGTATCCCCGCGCCCGAGCGCGGGAGGAGGACAAGGAGGGGGGGGTG
>NW_010388521.1:913-1143 GCF_000710305.1 Buceros rhinoceros silvestris | reverse complement strand
GCAGAGCAGGGGGCACCCAGAGCCTGCCAAAAAAAGAAATGCCCGGGGATTGTTCCCTTCCCCGAGGTGCTGGGGGGCAGCACCTTGTCCCTGTGCCAGCGCTTCTCCTGGTAACAGCCAAGGGGGGACGCGTTTTGGAGGTGACCCCACCCCGGCTGTCAGGGTGCTGAGCAGCAGAGCCCAAGGTTGGGTGCCCACCCTCCTCCCCCCCAGCCCATGGGGGTGGTTGC
>NW_010388521.1:389-799 GCF_000710305.1 Buceros rhinoceros silvestris | reverse complement strand
TGGGGTGCCCACCCTCCTCCCCCAGACCCTGGGTGGGTGATGCCAAGCGGGTTCTGGGGATGGGTGGCAGCTGTCTGGGGTCTGGTGACAAGTCCTGCTGTGGCACATTGGGCATCAGGGCTGGGACCCCCCCAGCACCTCCCTAGGTTCGGATGCTGCATCAGAGTGTGGAGGCGGGAAGAGGGGCTGGAGGGAGATGGGGGGCAAACTTCCCTGTAGGACAAAGGCGCCTGCGTCCGCCAGCAGCTCCGGCTGCCTCTGCCTGCGAATAAATAGCCTCCAGGCTGTCAGTCTGGCACTACCCCCGGGGCTGGAGGCTCTCTGAGAGGAACGGAGCCCAGCAACAGCCGGCATGGCTGGAGCGCTGCCTGACGGGGCTCTGCAGGCACTGGCACGCTGTGCGGGCGCGC
>NW_010388521.1:0-200 GCF_000710305.1 Buceros rhinoceros silvestris | reverse complement strand
GCAACTCTCGGTGTGGCCTGTAGCCTGGCCATGATGCCCCCGGGGAAGCGAGGGTGGGGGCTGTAGTGGGGCTGCAAGAGCTGCTGGGTGGGCTTGGATGGGCATCGGTGGGCAGGCGCTCCTTGTTGTAGGATGTCAGGCTGCTGAGGTTTTGTCTGTCTTTCTGCAAAGGTGCTGGTGGTGCCTCCATCCCCGCATCC
>NW_010388520.1:368-726 GCF_000710305.1 Buceros rhinoceros silvestris | reverse complement strand
GGGGGTTGGACTGGGTGAGCTCTGAAGGTCCAAGCCAAACCAGTCTGTGATTCTGTGGTCCCTCCAGGCAGTCACTGTGCTGAAGGAGGTGTCTCCTCCATGCAGAAGGGGCTCTGCCCACTTTGGCCAGGTGCTGGCTCTGTGCCTGGGTGTCAGCTCCCTCTGCAGAGGCAGGAGCTGTCTGAGGAAGAAACCCTGGGGCTCTGCAGCCCTTGGGGACAGTTCTTCCCATCCAGAGGGACAAAGGGCCAGACCTTCGGGTGGCCCTGAGCTGAGCTGCCTGCACTCTGCCCCTGCAGTAGCTGCTCTGCTGGGACACCAGCGGGATCAGGAGCACTGGGCTGTGCCTGCGCTCGCC
>NW_010388520.1:0-200 GCF_000710305.1 Buceros rhinoceros silvestris | reverse complement strand
AGGCTTGTGGGATCTCTTGCCGAGCGCCTGTTTGTGTGTCCGGGAGCCACGCGTCGCTTTGCTCCACAGCCAAACGCCGTTAAGGGCTTTTGCCGGCTACCGAACCGGCAGCTGCCAGAGGCCTTGGCCCCTAGCCCCCCCTGCTCCCAGAGCGTGTCCCCGCTTCCCTCTGCATCCCACCCCAGCTGCAGGGCTCGCTC
>NW_010388519.1:0-200 GCF_000710305.1 Buceros rhinoceros silvestris | reverse complement strand
GGGGATGTCACTGGGATGGAGTACCCAGGCGCTGCCCGGGGCTGGTGCTGCCCAGGGCCCCGCACGGGTCGGGGAGCAGCGCGGCACTGGTCTGTGTGGGGTGGGCGCTGCAGGGCCAGCGCCGCACTGGGACCAGCACCGTACTGGGACCAGCACCGTACTGGGACCAGTACTGTACTGGGACCAGTACTGTACCGGGA
>NW_010388518.1:1908-8758 GCF_000710305.1 Buceros rhinoceros silvestris | reverse complement strand
TCAAACTGTGTTTGCCTCCAACACTGTTACCGAAACAGCAAATAAACCAGCAGCTCCACAGTACCTGAGAAGTCTCTGAGGAACAGGCGAAGCTGCTCTGATCCCCCACTGCAAGGGACAGGTATGGAAGGGACACGGTCGGGTGAGACACTAACAGCTCTGATGGAGCCAAGTCACACGCTGACATGCCCCAGCCCAGCTCCTCATGCACCACATTCCCCACTGCTTTACTAGCCGATTCTGAACAACAGTTTAACCCCAACACGATTAATCCTGGGGACATGGGCAAAAGTCAGCCTGCTGCTGGTGAACCCAGCGCACAGTAAACACAACAATTTTTAGCCAACTTCTCCCTAATGGACTCTTGGCAACAGCCACGTTCTCCTCCTCTTTAAGGCAGATACAAATCCAGTCCCAACAGATCCCTCTTTCCACTGCCCTCATTGTCACGAGCAAGTCACAAGTCATTCCAGAACAAGGATTTTGGGTGAGAAAGCTCTATTTGCTGTCAGAGCATCCATGCTCAAAAGGCGTGCAAGGAGGAATGGAGCAGACGATTGATGCGGGCAAACAGCATAAGCCGTCACGCTTCCCCGAGAGCAATCCGTAACACCAGGTTCAGAGGAGGCTTTGGTGAAGCACTGCCCACTGAGGACCCACTCAGCTAACACGCGGCTCCAGGATCAGGGCTGAGCTCCAAGCTCAAGAACGCACCTTATTTTTATAGGATACGAGAGCAAGGCGACATGTGGCTTTAAATCCCCGAAGAAACACTACCCACCGCAATATCTTGATTATGCAAATCAACCCCCTCACTACCAGCACTAAGAAGGAAGGCTCCAGTAGCTTCCTGCAGCAAAGTCACCTTGGAAATACCCAAGAATCTGAGCTTTCAGTAAGACAGGAATAAACTGCAGTTGTAAAGAGTGTCCCAATAACTTATGAGCCAAGAGATAATATCAACCCCCGAGGGAATGGTTTGTGGAGAGCACAGGAGGTGGCACCTAGGATGCTCAGGTAGTTCTATCTTAAGTGCTAATCAAAAGGTAAGAAGCAAAACATCTCCTACCAACCCAGAAATCCTGCTCTTCCCATTTACTTAGCAACTCAGCCACACAGCACAGTACAAACAGACCCCAGGAACTGCTTGTGCTGATTATTAAAAGAGCTCGAGTCGTTTCAGCGCTCGTTACACGCACCACAAATATTCCTCGATGTTAGTCCCTATGAAAACGACTCCAATCAGCAGAACACATTAATGAACCAGCCATAATATTCACGTAAAACCCGCAATGAGCTGCAAGTGAGCTCCACCCTCTCGTTAAAGATTTCACTGCTATAGAAACTATGATTAGACAGGGCGATGAATCAGCCACCTGAACCCAGCTACATCCCGGCAATCACGGAAGCACCCGGCTCTGGCAGCCAGACCGAGATTTTGGTCACTGAAGCTACCCCCCCAGCTTCCCAAAATCGCAGTGTCGCACAGACGAGCAGCTTGAGGACACCTCTCAGCTCCCACAAGCATTTCTTACCTTTTGGGTGGTTTGGTTTAGGGGTTTGGGGGGTTTTGGCAGTGCTCAAAGCTGCACGTGCTCGGTACAGGAAGAGAACAAATGGTTTCCAGATCTGTTCCGGCACAACCAGGTCCAGCCCGAGCCCCAAGTGTCTCCGGTGCCGCTGTGTCCCTACGCTGTGTTCCCAATCCAGGCCACAGCAAAGCTGGAGGAAGATGGCAGCGCTTACCAGCAGCTCCCCAGTCTGGAGTCTGAACAAAGTGGATTGAAAAGAGGTTTAATATTCCCAGAGATTAATGCTCTCAAATCAGAGTAAATCCTTCAAAAGAAGGGATTATCCATAAATTTACTAGTTAGAAATGTTAATATATCCAGTGTTTATGCAAGGACTGCTGCTCTCTACACAAGAGCATCACCTCTACAACTCCATATTAAAGGAGAGAGGGATTTCTCCCCCCATCTCCCTTTCCACATGGAAATGTAGCACAGCAGCTTTATAAATACCACTTTCCAAGAGCAGCAGTAATTTACTGAGGAACCGAGGCAAACTTGTTCCTATGACACTATGGAAGCTCTGAAAGATCCTTCACTTGCAAAAGAACAAGATCCATGGGCTGAAAAGTCTAACGTGAGACCTGAAAAAACCTTCAAATAAAAAAAAATGCAGAACCAAAATTTAAAACTACACCTTCACAAAATACAGGACATGGAGCAAATGAAGAAACAACTGCTCAAGCACTGCTGATTCAGCCCGAGCCCAGCAGCGCTGCCGGCCCTGCTCCGCACAAACCTGCTGCTCAGATGCTTCCTCCTGTTATTCATATTCTTTTTATTAAAGGCCCCATCTAGAGACCGCACAACACGTAGCACGGCGGGACCCAGACCAGTGTAACCTGGCTGCTAATTACAGCCCTGAAGGCTGAGGTGTGTTAATATGTCCCTCTAGCTATGAACACGAGGTGACTATGCCCTCGCTCAGCATGGAGAGGAGAGACAGGAGGATGGGACAGGCGCAGGAAAAGGTGACTTGCCTGACACCGGGTGGGAGTTGAACCAGGCCTCCTGTCCAGCCGAGCAGCTGTGTGTCCCCTGCTCTCAGCCTAGTGGTCAGCAGAACACAGTCACCTACAGCGCTGGGTCCAGCTCTGGCTCCTCAGCACAGCAGAGACATGGAGCTACTGGAGCAGAGCCACAGAAGCCCCAGGAGTGACCTGAGGCTGGAACTCCTCTGCTGGGAGGAGAGGGGAGAGAGCTGGGGGGGTTCAGCCTGGAGCAAAGAAGGCTCTGGGGAGACCTTCCACCTCAGGCGGCCTGTCAGTGTTTCAAGGGAGTTACAGGAAAGCTGGAGGAGGAGTTTTTACAAGACATGTAGTGACAGAATAAGGGCTGATGGTTTACACTGACAGAGGGAAACTCAGACCAGAGAGAAGGAAGAGATTGTTTGTGCTGAGGGTGGTGGGACCCTGGCCCAGGCTGCCCCAAGAGGTGGGAGCAGCCCCATCCCTGGCCCCGTGGCAGGTCAGGTTGGCCCTTGGGGCTCTGAGCCCCCTGCTCTGGGTGCAGATGTCCCTGCTCCGTGCAGGGGGCTGGACTGGGTGAGCTTTGAAGGTCCCTTCAACCCAAACAACTCCATGATTCTATGATTAGAATACAGATTGAAGGCTTCATTCTGAAGCAGATGAGACATAGTCCCGATGAATGTAATCATCAGTGTCAAATTGACATGGAGATGCAGCACCCTCACAGCACTCCTTCATTCCACCTTCCGAACCCTTCCGAACCATGTGTTCATGCACCTTTCTACATGACGAACGCTGGTGACTGGACTGCACACACTGCAACGTGTTCAAGACACCTTAGAAAACCCGCTTCATAAATTCCTCTTAAAAATTCCCCCATTTCTTTCCACCAGATGCATCCTGTGGAAGCCCACCAACATGGCCCAGGGAAGCTGGATACCTTCCGAATGCTCCCAAATCACAGCTGCGCTGGGTGAGGTACAGACGGAGCCTCAGCTCAGGTATCAGCAACTGAGCAAAGGTTTCCAGCCCAGGCACTTCCCTCCCTGCAAACCCTATTGATCTTCATAGTCAGAAAAAATAAAACCTAAACCACTCAGTATTTAAAAGACAAGTGAAACAGAACAATAACAGCAGCAAAACCCACTTCTTGCAGCGTTAGGTGTCGAGCTGAGTTGGCAGGTATCGACCTTCCTCAAGTTTCCCCACTCTGCCAGCACTGGCCCCTCTCTTAACTGTCTTCACTTTGCACTGAACAGGTACCAGAAAAGCCAGATGACCTCAAGCCACAGCTAATTTCAAAACTGCTGTAAAACAGCACAAGCCAGGAAGCCTGACAGCCTCAGCTGACAATTCCACCCAAGGGCTGGTATTACTCTCAAAAGGCGCAGCCGAGCCAAGAGAAATCATGTCTCAACCTGCCTGCGATCCGGGTTTTCTGTCGGTAATTGTGGGGCTGTACGTTAAAATCTGAGTTGGAAGTACAAGATGAAAACCTCAATCACCCTGCTCACCTCTGGCCCTGATCCACAGCCAGGAAGAAGAGGACGCAGATCAAGTCAGGAGCAGGATATAAGCACTAATTCAACGCTCAGCGCAAGGTAAATGAAGCTGCTGTGACCCTGCCGGGAACATGCCGCTTCTCACCTGCTACTCACCAGGCGTAAGTGAACAAGACTTTGCTTCTAATTATTGTTCTCTCTTTTGGCATCACCCAAACACCCTTTACAGGGCAACAAACCCAAACGGACTCAACAGCCCTTTTCCTGCTCCCACCATTTCTCACCCAGCAGTAAATTACACCTGGTTTGCACCAGCCACGCTAGACTTAAGCTCCCCAACACTGACAGAACAGCCTTGCTAGCACAAATCACACCCTATCACTTATTTCAGTGATTATTACCCTCCTCCTTCTAGGGCCCCGCTGAGAAAGACTACCCAGGCAGCACCAGTTTGCTCCATCCAGGAGCACGGATCAGTAATGGTAATTCTGTGGGTTACTGGTTTGACTCTAAATAGGAGAGAAGAATTAAGGGAAAAACCCACAAAGGCATGTGAGCACAGCAAATGCCAAAGTCCCCTCAGAGCTGGCTTAGACAGTTACATCTTTGTCCAAAGCTCAAATTCTCTGAAGGCAATGACCTCTGGCTTTTCCCCCCCCTCCATAAGCACCTCTGGAAACTTCACCTCCACGAGCACAATCTCTGCAAACCCACCAGGACGTGGCTTGTGATCCTGAAGGTAACAGCCTCCTTTTTTCTGCTCAGACACCCTCTGCAACGTGGTGTTTATAACCCCGAGAGCCCTGAGCATGCCCTGGCGCTAAACACTGTGCAGACCCCTCTTAGACTTTGGTCCAAGTTTACAAATCAAGGATTCTCTGCAGGACTCAGGCCAAATTTTTCTTGCTTGCATCCTTCAAAGCCAGCTGTCCTCAGGGGCGAACAGCAGGCACGGAGATACCCCTCTCCTGCGGACAAGTGTCGGGCAATGAAGGAAGCGCATATGGGGCTGCCTCTGGTTTAAAATCAATGGTGGGGATTAATCTTGATGGATTTCAGACAACTCAGTCCATGGCAACACGGCTCTAATTAAGGGGCTTGCTTTTGTGGGTTGGTTAAGTGGAGGAAGAGCTGGCTGCCAGTACCTGGCTCTTCTGCAAAGAGGTTCATGCTTTTAGCAGAAGTTCTCTGAAGCGGGTGAAGTGAAAAGGTTTGAACCCTCTAAGAGCCGTTAGACTTTACCAAAGCCCAACGATCTTCACCAAATCTGTTTCCAAAGGCACGCAGGAGCTTGGTGAGGCACTAGAGAAAAGCCAGACCTGTACCAGCCACCCTCATCAGGATGCACCTCATGACAATCCGCAGACACGGTTAATTAGTTCGCAATAATGCTCTGTCCATCCCGACTCCTGAACTTAGCCAAGGGGTTCGTAGGTAAGAAATTCCTGCCTGCCTTCTGCAGCCAGCGTGCCAAAAGCACAAACACAAAAGAATAAAGTTACCAATCTGTTTACCCACTCCCCCTCCTCTCCTGGCTGCTGCCAGCCAACGGCTTGGGGGGAAAAAAATACTGCATTTCCAGGATTCAGCAGAGAGAGCATTTGGACCGCTCTCAATTTTCATATCTCTGTCACCGGTGCGTCGCGTTATTTCACACAATTCGTTCAGTTCCGAGATGAAGCCTGTTCCTGTGGCTAATGGCATTAAAAGCCTCTCTCTGGAGATAATTAGTCCTCCCTCCCCCATCCCTTCCCCAGTGCGAAGTGGAAAGAGCATAGAGTCACCAGTAAACAAAGAAATCCAAACAGTGTGACAGCCGGGCTGGGGCCGAAAGCTGCCTCTCACCTCCCTGTCAGCAGAGCTGATAATGAAAAACGAGTCAGAGAATGAGCAGCACAAGAGCAGGATCTGTAGATTAAGGGCTTTGTCATTTAGAAATCAGGAAAAGAGCGATTCCTCATTTGCAAGGAACATAAATACCAGAATGAGTCACGGCCAGAGGTTCTGCAGCGCCGTCACCTTCCAAACCCAACAGAGTCATTCCAAAGCAGCAGAGAAGAGCCAGAATGGGGGAACCTGCAGCTTCTTCCCAGGATCCCCAGCCTGTCGCCCAGCAAACCACCCCAACCTCGACACCTCAGCTCCTCGAGCGATTCCTCATTTGCAAGGAACATAAATACCAGAATGAGTCACGGCCAGAGGTTCTGCAGCGCCGTCACCTTCCAAACCCAACAGAGTCATTCCAAAGCAGCAGAGAAGAGCCAGAATGGGGGAACCTGCAGCTTCTTCCCAGGATCCCCAGCCTGTCGCCCAGCAAACCACCCCAACCTCGACACCTCAGCTCCTCCGTAGGGACAAACACCCTCCGGGGCAGCCCAAAATTAAGACAGTAGCCATGTGGAAAGCTGAGGATTCACAGAATCCTGCGTGTCTGGACACTGAGTCCTCACCTCAGGTTTGGAAGGAGTTAAAGACCCCCAGCCAAGGGGGTGACTGCGGGCCGGTGCATTTGCTGCCTGATGTGCGACCCCGCTGCGCAGAGAAGGGCTGGAAAGAGTTATCAGCGCGGCATTGACAAGTCAGCAAGAGCCACTAATTAAACGATAAAAATAGATCTCTGAAAGGGCTCTTTTCCCCTCGACACAAAGCCGAGGCCCTGACGCTGCCGCAGTTGCACATCCATTAGTTTTTCCACGGGCTCTGAACCCGCCAGCATTCTCACACTGACAAAAAAACCCCCAGTGTGGCACTTTTGTGCAGAAAAGCCTAACTCAATAAAATCAGAGAAGCGATTCTGAACGATGAGGAGCAT
>NW_010388518.1:0-1769 GCF_000710305.1 Buceros rhinoceros silvestris | reverse complement strand
CACTCTGCAGAAGCGAGGAACAAGACAACATCTTTGCCCCCATCTCCTGCACCAGCTTCCTGGCACTCCCCTATCCCCCAAAGTTCTAGTTTTGCCTGAAAAATGATGTTTTGAGGTAACCCAGATGACTCCAAGGATACCTGTCACTTACACCAGTGACCAAAAATATCAGTGCAGCTCCCACCACCGCGTGGGTTTTGCTTTAAGTGCCGCACACACACACACTCCCTGCCAGACCCAGGTTTTGTAGCTGAATATTCATCACCAACTAATAGACCTGCAGGAACTGCCGTGTCAGCGCTTTTTAATACATATAATGCCCCAACACATGCCAGGCACAATGAAATTTGATCAAAATAGAAGCCATTTGTTTCAATACAAGTGATTTGGCTCTCAAAACTGTCATCAAATTAAACTGGAAATCAAATTAACCAGTGATTGAATGAAGTAGAAAGCTGTATAATCACAGATTACTGATCCAGCGGCACGAAAACAAGGACGCAATCACATTCCCCTTGTTTGCAGCAGCCCCGTGTTCCCAGCAGGGCCCCCCTCCCCATCTTCCAAGGCTGGAGGATGCTCCACGAGCTCATCTCGGCAGTCCAGAAAGAAAACATTCCTTACAAACCCAGCCGGTGCGATGTCACTGGGTAACAAAGGCAGCTCTGTGGAAGGACAAGCTGACACACTTGAAACCAGGGTAATGTAGGACAGGGCAGCGCGGTCAGTCCCAGCACTGCCAGGAAGAACAACTTCAAACTCACTCTGAATGGGAAAAGGGGTTTGTTACCTTCACCACCCAAGGGACTCACCTCAGTTGTACCAACCAGGTTCAGTGGCCTCATTTTGGTTTTATTTCCCTTTTTTGCACTGTCATTGGAATAGGAGTTTAATGCAAAGTTACAATTTTAGGTCTTGTCTACTCTTAAAAGTCATTTGGGTTAGTTTAAAAGGTATGTTTGAAGAGCAACAGGCATTTTACTGAAATCACAGCAGGCAGAGGAATTTAATTACGCTCGCGGGCATCTTCTACAACACTGGCACACGGAGGTGATTCAGCTGCACTGCTCCTTTACCCACCAAGGATGGACGACAGAAAACTTTGGCGTTCCCCATCCTCTGCAAGCAAACCTGACCCTGCCCAGGACTCACTGATGTTCCTATTTTTCAGCGCAAGCTCCAACTTTACAACTTACTCCTGTTCCACTCCAGGTTTCTTCACATGTTAGAGGAACCATCACAAGCATTTCCCTTGTGGAAGCAGCATTTAAACACCCCGACGTTTGAGAAGAGGAACTTTTCACTTCATTTCAGCCTCGATTAAGCTCATTCTCACCTCACTCACTATTTTTTCAGTAATTTCAGCCGCTGAGCGCCGCACAGAGCCCACACCTACCTTCACCTGGACAAACACAACCCGGCGCAAGGCAGAGAAGTAAATAATTCATCTGCTCGCAAACAGGGCAGAACAATTGAACGAGAAGCACAGCGGGGACGTTTCGAATTTCAGTCAACATTAAGGCAGAAGAGATCAAACAAAGAAATACCAAAGGGGCTGCCTCAGAAAGAACTGCAGGAAGGTGAAGGCAGTCACACAGAAAGCAGCAGGACTGCAACACGGGTGGAAAACCAGGCGGGTTTACTGTAGTCTCAGCCCCTCAGCAGCGCACAGAGACTGGTTTGGGTTTAACGCGGGTTTATAGATGGAGTTTGAACTGAGAGCCGGCTCCCGGGCCAGTTCGCCCCCGGAGGAAGCCCCCGGCCCGACC
>NW_010388517.1:499-736 GCF_000710305.1 Buceros rhinoceros silvestris | reverse complement strand
AGGAAATGGGGGGGGAAAACGGGGGGAAGAAAAGAGGGGAGGAAAAGGAGAAAAGCAGGGGAAATGGAGGAGAAGAGAAAGGGGAAGAATGGTAGGGCAGAACGGGGGGGAGGAGAAAGGAAAAGGAGAAAGAAAGAAGGAAAAGGGGAAAAGGGAAAGGAAAAAGGGGAAAAGGGGGGAAGGGGACAAGAGGGGAGAAAGTGGGAAATGGGGCGGAAAAAGGGGACAGAAGTGGAG
>NW_010388517.1:0-274 GCF_000710305.1 Buceros rhinoceros silvestris | reverse complement strand
GGAAGTGGGGGAGGAAAAAGGGGGAAGGGGTAAAAAAGGGGCAGGAAATGAGGAAAAGGTTGGGAAGGGGAAACAAAGGAAGAAGAACAGGAAAAAGGGGGGAAAAAAAAAACAAAATGAGAGAAAGGACGGTAAATAAACAGGAAATGAAAGAGAAAACAATGAAAAAAAGAAAAGTAAAAACGAAAGAAGCAGAAGAAAAAGGGAAACGGGGAGAAAAGGAGGAAGGGGGAAAAAGGAGGAATGGAGAAGGAGGAGAGAGAGCAAGAGGGGG
>NW_010388516.1:0-3307 GCF_000710305.1 Buceros rhinoceros silvestris | reverse complement strand
GGGTGCCCTGTCCCCGCGCAGACCCCGCGGGAACTGCTCCCCGTCCCCAGAGCTGCGCAGCCCCGTGCTGGGTGTCCCGCTGCCGTCATTCCCAACAGAATACGTGGAAGTATGAAAATACACCTTCACGTATATGTTTGAGGATTGTATTACCCTTTAGAATACATACCTGAATTTATTCTGTGATCCCAGAAGCTTCTTCCATCACTTTAATGCTGTTTTCTAGGTCATAACTGCTGCGAACGCCTCACTTTTTATAGAGCCTTTATGGTGAACCATAGGTAAAGTGGTCCCGGCTACTCCTATAAACAGCAACAATTCTCTTTAGTACCTCTGTCGAGATCGCCGCACTTTTACAACCAGCCAGGCAAACGTGAGCACTGAGACTGCTCCCGGCCTGCCTGGTGGAGAAGCAGAGACAAAACGTCAAGAGATTCTGTCTAAGAGCCGTGGGCCTGAATCTGTCATGCTGTAAACGGAGACACTGCCGTTTCACCCAAAGGAATTGCACCAGTTTATTGCAACATAGAATTAGGCCGAAGACTTTTAAATGTGACCGTAGTCACACAGTATTCAGGAAATCCCTAGTTTTCTGTCGGAAGGGAGGGAACAAGTCTCTTTCAGCCATCACCTCCACAAACTGACGGCTGGTTGTCTGAGGCAGCCCTGCTTTTGCTGCTTGGTGAGATGTTCAGAGCCTACATGCAAGAGTGATTCATCTCTACGCTTCTTAGTTGAGATAACAGCGTTGCAAACCCGGCTGTTAAGGTTACCCTGTACACTGCGTAAGGACAACAGATGGAAATTCTGATTTAGAGCCGCTGCAAAAAATAAAAACATGTTCCAAAGGGAAAAGGAGCTTGTATTTCTGTGTTTGAACCTTTGATCTTCGTTCACATCTGAGGGGAAGAGTAGACCTTTTGCTGAAGACACATGGGTTTGCATCTGTGAAAACACAGCTGTATAGAGCAAAACAAAACTGGTGCAAAACACAATGGTTTTGCTGTGTCAGTTTAGCTGCTGGCGTTAAAATGCTTTAGAAGTAGTGAGGGTTTTGAAGAACCTTTCAGAAAGTCTCTGTCCTTACACAATTGTTTGTTGAGTTTTTACTCTGTGGATTTTAAAGTTCATCTGTGATCAAGGGCACAGCTGCTACCTAAATATTTAAAGCGAACTCATGGGAAAGTCTGGCATTCCCTCAGCAATCCTATTTTAATAGTTTTCTAAAAAAAAAAAAATTAAACAAAAACATCAAAATTTGCAGCAAAATCCACGCCTGCAAAATAAATTTGCTAACAGAGAAAAAACAATCCATATCTCATGAATGCTGTAATTCTTAATGGCGTATGTGTGATATACAGCGATGTCATAACACACTGCCTTTCTGGAGTTGCCCCAAAACACCCCTGAAAGTAAAGCGATGTCACTTGGTGTCCTCAGTCCCATCGTTTTGTATCTGAGCGTGATGGCAAAGCTGCTCTCCGATGCCTGACTGTTGTTTCCCATGTCCCTGCGTTTGCAGCGACACATTGCCCTCCCAGCAGTGTCCCCAGCAGCCCCACTGCCTCACTGCCTAGCCCAGTGCCTACCTGTCCCCCCAGTGCCTACTTGTCCTCCCCCCCCAGCACTGCTACTTGCTCACTTGTGTCAGGAGCCTCGCAGTGTTACTCCTTTTCTGCCTTAAATCTCTATTCACTCCAGTTGGTTTATTACGAGAGACAAAGAGGGGAGCTAGAAATGAGGAAGGCTGAATGTGCAAATGCAAAATTATTTATTGAAATATTCTTCTGTTTCTTAACCACCCCGTTTCTTTTGGGGCAGGGAAGAAATCTGATTCCGTTTTTTTATCCTTGACATCTGCACAACAGTGCTTTGCTCTTAAAATTTATCTGTTCTGGAGCCTTAGAATAAATTTTCAAATGTGTTTGGGTTCCTTAAACATGCAGCTGGTGCTTAATGGGATTTTCCAAAGAGCATAAGCAGGTTAGGCACCCTCCCATCCATCGAAATCAGTGGGATTTAGGTACCTATCTTGCTCAGTTGCTTTTGAAAATCCTGCCAGGTGCCTGTCTGCATCTTCAGTTGCCCAGGAAAATCTGGTCCCCATCTATCCCTATGACACCACACCTCCTCACACCACCACACACACCCCCACCCCACCCCCCCGACACACACGCACACTCCTATCAATATACGTCTCCCGTCTCTGTCTCCCACACTCTGGCCTGTATTGATGCTGAAGTCTCCTCCTTTGTATTTCCTGACACCAGGGAGATCCCTCTCCTTTCTCTCTACCAAACTGGCCCTTCAGCTGGTTAAAGGCTCAGCTGAGCAGCTATGAGCATGCCCAGATTTTTCAGATTAGTTTCCCTCTTCTCCTCCTAATGATTTTTAATTCTTCTTTGGTGTTGTTTTGACTGTGTAAAGCACTTGGGGTTAAAAGACTCGGTGCAAATGGGTGTGAACGTGAGGGGAGTCTTTCTGTTAGGTTTTGTGTGTCTCTA
Organism: Buceros rhinoceros silvestris; assembly: GCF_000710305.1. Taxonomy (NCBI): domain Eukaryota; kingdom Metazoa; phylum Chordata; class Aves; order Bucerotiformes; family Bucerotidae; genus Buceros; species Buceros rhinoceros. Next base: position 803 of record NW_010388516.1, on the reverse strand, counting down.
GGCTGAATGCGAGGAGATGGGGAATTAAATTCCCAATCAGCCTGTCTCTTCGAATCCCCTGGAACGGTAAAGTGGTCAGTGAGTTTCATACTTAGAGTTGAAAAAAAACCCAGTATTATTATTAAAAAATTATTTTCTGGCTCGACCCACAGAGAGGGGTGACTCACTGGGTCTCCTTGTGCAAGCAGTTTCCCATCTGTAAAATGGATCCCCGGGTCTTCGTTTGCATGGGTATGGAGCATGGGTAATTAATTAGTGTTTGTGCAGCCCTTTGAAAATCCTCAGACAGAAGGTGCAAGAAGGTGTTGCACGTTGGCCTGGGGCTGAAGAGGCTCACCTCAGTGCCAGGCGGCCCTCAGAGCCCCACGGGGCGAGGACACGAGCTGTGGAGGCAGAGAGATGCTGGCCAATTCCTTTGCCAGAGATATTTTCCATTTTCTTCGGGGGAAAACAAATTGGAAAGGGAGTTATAGGTATGAACGCCTCCCTCGCCTCCTCCTTTCCCAGGAATAACAACAGCTTCATTAGCAAGCTGACAAAAAGGAAAAAAAAAAAAACAAACAACCCTCCAAAACCAACCCCAAACCCAAAAAACCGAACGAGAGTATTGAAATATTAGTGATAAAAGTCCAAGTAACGGAGGGACAACAGCCCTCGTCTCTGCCTCATGCAGAAAGTTTCCTCTTTGAAGTGGTTTCTTCCCTCCTCGCCCCGCCGGGAGGGAAGGGGGAACAATTGTCGAGATCTAAAGCCAGCCAGGAATGCTGAGCTGATGGCTTTCCTGCCTGCCCCCTGCCTGCCCC
>NW_010388515.1:498-779 GCF_000710305.1 Buceros rhinoceros silvestris | reverse complement strand
GACGTCGTCCTGCGCCACATCATGCTACCCCAGCCTGTGACGTGCCATGTCATGCTGTGCTGTGTCATGCCGTGCCACACTACCCCAGCCTGTGACGTGCCATTCCATGCCATGCCATGCCGTGCCATGCCATTCTATGCCATGCCGTGCCATGTCAGGCTATGCCACGCTGCCTGTGCCACACTGCCTGTGCCATGTCACCCTATGCCATGCCATGCTACCCCAGCCTGTTATGTGCCATCCCATGCCGCGACATGCCGTGTCAGGTTGTGCCACGCTGC
>NW_010388515.1:0-220 GCF_000710305.1 Buceros rhinoceros silvestris | reverse complement strand
CAGCCCTCATCTACGGCACCTCCTGCAGCACGGTGGCAGCGCTGGCCTCGCTGCTGGGCGGTGGGGTGCTGCAGGTGAGGTCACCCCGCTACCCCCATCCTTGTCCTTGTCCTTGTCCCCGTCCTTGTCCCTCTCCAGTGGCTCTGCCTGGCCAAGCGGGACCCGGCCATGCGCTGCTGGCGGCCGGAGAGCCCTTGAGCCAGCTGGGCCACGGAGGGGG
>NW_010388514.1:0-843 GCF_000710305.1 Buceros rhinoceros silvestris | reverse complement strand
TGACCACACTGCCACAAGAGATTTTTGAGTTCTGGGTCTGGCAGCACCCCCGACCCCAGGCGTTACCTGGCAGGAGTCGATGCCCCCAGACAAGTATCCGGCACAGAACATGGTGCTGGTGAGCAGGTCCCTGCCCAGGGCACCCCGGCATGTCTCCTGGCTGAGCAGAGGCACCCGTGCCTCCATCACCACATCAGCCGCTGGCCCCTCTGCTGGGCAAGGCACCTGTTATGGGGGAACCCCATGCCCAGGCATCCCCTTCTCTTTTGCGTCCCCCTGCCATGGCTTGGTGCATTGGCACTGGGCACTGGAGAGGGCACCGAGGGGGATGGTCCATAGATTCCCTGGGTGTCAGGGTGGCACCTACCTTCATAGAGGGACCCCCAGCCTGCGATGTAGCAGGCGGTGCCAGGGCTAGGCTCCACGAGGCCCCTGGGCAGGCACACAGGGCTGATGGCAGGCGACGGGGACAGTGGCACCGACAGCTCCAGCAGTGCCAGGTCCCCATGAAACGTCCTGGGGTTAAACTGGAAGGAGACAGAGAGATGTTGGGGGGCGCCTGGGGTATGCACAGGGATGTCAGGGGGGTCTCCATCTCCACCGACCTTGGGGTGAGGCAGGATGCGCCGGACAGGCACTGCCCACTTGCCCGCGCCTGGCTTGTCCAGCTCGTAGTCACCCACCACCACCGTCCACGCCAGCTCGTTCTGGTTCCTGGCAGGGCGGGGGGCAGCGAGTTAGGGGGGGACAAGAGTGCCACCCGCCGTCCCCCCTCTGTAGGACAGTGTCCCTACATACCCGGTGAAGCAGTGGGCTGCAGTGAGGACCCAGGAGTGCCCCACC
>NW_010388513.1:0-315 GCF_000710305.1 Buceros rhinoceros silvestris | reverse complement strand
GTTTCCAGTCGATCCTGCCCTCCCGCTGCTGGGAACCCAGCCCCCGCGGGAGGGGAGGCACCGCGCTTACTGGAATTTGGGGGAGCACTTTCCAGCACTCCAGACTCGAGGCCAAGATCGCAGTAAATCACAGTGGCCGGGCGCTACTGTGAGAGGAACCTGCGAGGGGCTGGAGGGAAGGGCAGCGCTGGGGGCTTTGAGAGCCCGCGCAGAGCCAGCGGGTCCTGTGAAAAGAGGGGACTCGTGGATTTGTCTTGTCCTGCCTCGAAATAACGGCTCAGCTCTCAGGGCTGTTGCCCCAAACGGGGTTCGCGC
>NW_010388512.1:6650-7315 GCF_000710305.1 Buceros rhinoceros silvestris | reverse complement strand
CCCACCAAACCACTGGGCTTTCATTTTACTTTGGTTCTTCTGCTCTTTTCACCTCGGCAAAAACAACAACAACAACAACAAAACCCCCAAACCTGCAAAGCCGCTGAACCTCCCTCCTCCCCCTGGGGCCAGGGGGAGCACCCCCCACACCCAGCACCCTGAGGTGACGCAGAGCAGCCCCGGGAAAGGAGACACTGCCAACCACGTTCTCAACCTTCCCCCACAACCACCCCCAGCTCTGACAGCAGCACAGTGGGAGCATCCCTGTGGCCAGCAGCAAAAGCCGAGGCTGGTAGTTCCTCCTCAGCGCCGGCCAGCCCCGTGCAGCCTGCCTGGTGTCTGCCTGTCTGCCCAGCCCCTGCCCAACCCCTGCCCACCAGCCCGCGCAGCGCTATTTCTGGTCTCTTGTGCAAGAGGCTCCTCCAGCCGCGCCGACACGCGCCTCAGCGCTCGCCCAGAGCTGGGCTGGGGCCCATGGTGGGCACCCGGGGCTGAGGCAAGCCAAGAGCCGCCTGCACCTCCAGCACTGGCTGGGGGAAAGGGGGCGTTTTCCTGGGGGAAGAGGGCGGCTGGGGAGCGCCGTGCGAGTAGCAGCATTGAACGAGGACTAAGAGGGCAGCCAGAGCCCGTTGGCTGCGAGAGGTGAAGTCTGCGTGTCCTGGAGC
>NW_010388512.1:2986-6443 GCF_000710305.1 Buceros rhinoceros silvestris | reverse complement strand
GCGGGACGGGAGGGCTGTCCCTCGTGGGGCAGAGCAGCAGCTCTCCCCTTGCCACAGGCTGCGGGGAGGGAAAAGAGGAACAAATGCGAAGGTTTCCACCCTCCCTACCACGGAGGGCAGCAGATCCCTCCTGCTGCATGTCCTGAACATGCTGCTCCTCCATTCAACTTCCAGGAAACTTCTCCCCCAGGGTCGCTTTCCTGTGGGATGGGAACCCCCAGGTCTGCACTGCCTCTGCCCCTGGCTCTGCTCGCAACCCCGGGGCACGGCTGAGAGATGCCTGGAGCACAGGGCAGCCTCGGAGCCTCCTGCCCTCCTGGAGCCAAGCAGGGTGCTGGCTGGACTCAGCCAGGTCCCCCCACAAGCGTGGGGAGGAGGGCAGAGAGCCAGCCACCGCAGCAGCGCCCTCGGCCTCTCACAGGGAGGGAAAGAAAGGTGGTGGCTACCCTCAGGAAGAAGACTCCTATCAGATGGAGGCCTGGGCCAGCTATCACATCGTGCCTCTTTTCTGAGAGGGAGGAGATTGTGGCTGTGTCTGCCAGTGCCGCAGCGCCGGGCTGCTCCTCTCCCACCTAGCCCCGGTGCCAGCACTGCCAGCACAGCTCAGCCAGGTTTGCTTCCCACTGCAGGACACGTGACGAGAAGGAAGAGCTGTTGGTTCACACCATCGGAACGAAAACCGCCCATGGTGGGGAGCCCTGGTCCCAGCACAAAGCTCTCCCGATCTGCCACATCTTCAGACAATCCCTGAACTTCGCAGCTGGGACGTATCTTGGGGCAGATCTGCAGGACATCCTCCAGATACTGCCCAGGCTGTGCAGGCTCCCCAGCGACAGGCAGGAGAGCCAAGAAGCGCTGCTGCTGATGATGATCTGTGTACGCAAGTGACCCCGCTTCGCAAACACCGGAGAAGTCATGGGGGTGGGAAAGCCACGCTGTCTCGTGGGGTCGCAGGGTGGGTGTGCTCCCTCCAGCTGCTCAGCCCCGGCCAGGCTCCCAGCAGCTGCTCCAGCCTACCTCAGCGGGGGGACAAACCCAGCAGCGCCGTGAACCAGGGGCACGGGAGCCGCTTTCCTGGAGGGATGCACACTGTTGTGAGCTGCCCTGGCTGAACACTGAACCCGGGAACACTGATCCCCTGCCTGCACAGGGGGAGAACATCTCCCTCCATTCGCCGCAGCAGACAGCATCCAGCAGAAGACAGAGCAGAGCCATCCACTGGGATCCCACCTGGCGGCATCGCTGGCCACGCTGGCCAGGAGGAGGCAGCCGAACAAAAAGCCCCGCTGCACAGAAGTGTCTTTCCAGGGGGAAAGAAACCCAACATCCAAACCAGATTTCAATAGCCTTACAATGCAAATGTATTCCGGCCCCGCAGGGCTCTTCTGGCTGTAGCCAGACACCTAATAAGGGGTTTTGCATGTCCCACTGCTGCTGCTCCTACCTGGAGACCACCGATTGCCCCACAACTGGCCACCACCGTGCTGAGCCTGGGGGGCTGGGGAGCCACCTCCAGGCTGAAGCGCTTGCCCCCAAAAGTGGACCTGCATCCCCTCCTTCCCTCCCGCAGGCACCGGGGCAGAGACCACAGCCCAGCGCCGCTGCCCACCACCCAAGCACTGCTGGGCTGGGGGAGCTCAGCATCAGCTCTGCCCCAGTGCTGGGGGGACAAATACCCAGCCAGTGGGATGGTGCTCAGCTGACGGCACACGGGGACGTGCAGGGATGCTGCAGCCAGACCCACCTCCGGCGGGATCAGGGTCGGAGGAGATGCAGTTCAGGCTGCCGGGCAGCAGCCAGACTGCTGCTGCAGCCACCCTTGGCCGATGGCAGAGGGGAGCAGGCCGGGGAAAGCCAGCCCCAGCCACAACAGACGTGCGCACGAGAGCCAGCTCACCCAGTGTCCCCCTGCCAGTGAGAGGGACAGGGACCTCCATCGTACTGCACATCCGTCCTGCCTGGCGTTCGCAGGAGGCTGGCGCCTGGAAGGGCTGTTTCCCCTCCCAGCAGATGCTGTGGCCGCTGCCAGCTCTGCCCTGAGCAGAGATGCCGGCAGCCCGCGGGCAGAGCTGCTCACAGCTCTCCCCTTTGCTCTTCCAGCTCCTTTACAAGCTCTCCACTATTTGCCCATCTCAGGGAAGTTACTTCCACAACCAGCACTGGCCCCTCTCATTTCAGAGCTATGCTCGTCAACAGCAACTGTTGTACTCAAAGGCTTTTTAACCCACTCAACTTTTGCATTTATTTATGATTTTCTTTAAGGGCGCCAACCTTCCCCAGCGTTAACGCTGCAATCCCTGTCTCAGGCAGTGCTGCTCTCCGGGGAGGCAGCCCCGTGTCACGCAGCGGTTGTGGTGGTCATGCTGCCTTCGGGGGGTTCGTGGAGGAAAGCCACCGCCTGAAACGTCACTGGGCCCCAGAGCAGATGGACACAGTTCAAAGGTCCCCAGCAGGGACACACACACACACACACACATGCACATGCTGCGGTTTTGTCCTTGTCTAGGCAGTTAAAATTAAACACTGAGACTCTGGCCCTCCCCTGCCAGAAAAGGAACTTACAGCATCTTCGCAGCCAAACAAGCACTTTCCCAGCCTCGCAGACCCCCTCCAGGTGCTAAAGGATGCACAGCCAGCCAGGGTGCTGTGGGATCACCACTCCTTCGCCCCTTGCACACCACGACCTACCCCAGATGGAAAGAGATGCACTGGGATAAACTCTGGGCTTGGCTCACTATTTTCCATTCTCCTTTTGCTGGGGTTTTAGAGGATTTTCCAAGAAAGGGACAAGGAATGAGCAGGGTCCAAGGGTGGCTCAGGGCACCAGGACAGAGCCCTGCCTGCAGCACTGCCCCATCACCTCGCTGGCTGTGGAGGACTTTCTCTGGGACACACAGGGATGCCACTTTTGCAGCATCATGTATCTGCCAGCAGCAGCACGAGCTGAAAGCAGGGACAGATCAGCCAGAACGAGCCCTGCCTTTACCCAAACCATGCCAGGAGCCCCCAGCACAACACCCGTGCAATCCAGCCCCAGGGATGAGGCAGCCCATGCCCTGGGGCCTCCAGTGTGTATCTGCCAGCAGAATCACGAGCTGAAAGCAGGGACAGATCAGCCAGAACGAGCCCTGCCTTTACCCAAACCATGCCAGGAGCCCCCAGCACAACACCCGTGCAATCCAGCCCCAGGGATGAGGCAGCCCATGCCCTGGGGCCTCCAGACACCGCAAGGCCTGTCGCTGTCTCAGCCCTTTGGTGCACCCACTAACACCGCCGTCTTTCTGTGCTCACCGCCCTTTGAAGCAGGGACCCCCTTGCTGCCGGCAGCCTGCCTTCCCATTTCCCGAGGTACCAGCGAAGGCAGTGTGGCGGGGCGAGCAGAAGAGCCCACGTGACTCCAGGGTCTTTCCATGACAGAAGCTGTAATTCCAGCTAAACAGAGGGCTGGGGATTTCAT
>NW_010388512.1:0-2801 GCF_000710305.1 Buceros rhinoceros silvestris | reverse complement strand
CCGTAACCAGACCTGCCAGCCAACCCTTTCGTGGACTATTCCAGCTATGCCAGTGCTCCCCACCCCAGAGCTCGCTTTTCTGGGGTGCGGGGTGCTGCAGAGGGCAGGGCAGGGGCTCCCAAACCCAGCAGCCTTCCAGAGAAGCTTCAGGAGCTCCTGCAGCATCCCCATCTGTGGCAAAGGAAACCCAGCGCCGGGTCTGTTCCACCTCTGCGCGCGCTACCCGGCTGCTGGGCCCAAGGCATCTCCTGATGAGCATCGCCACGTCCCTCCTCTCGGCCACAGGCACAGTCACCTCCTTCCCTCAGCTCACCCTCTCTTTGTGGGTACCAAGCCGAGGCACCAGCCCCTTTGCCCCAGCCTCGTGCTGCAGCAAGAGGGAGGTGATGGAGGCAGCACCGAGCCAAAGCACCGCTGCGCCCCGGCACACCCCGACCACCTCGCGGCACCACCGCACGCAGCACCACACATACTCAGCCGTGGGGCCAGCTGCGGGGTTAGGCGCCGGGACAGGTGACGGACGAGGCGACGGCACCCCGACCACCTCGCGGCACCACCGCACGCAGCACCACACATACTCAGCCGTGGGGCCAGCTGCGGGTTTAGCCGCAGGGACAGGTGACGGCCGAGATGAAGGGAACTTCAGTCCTTTCCACGCTTCGCTTTTAGCCATCTGCTCGCTGACGCTCAGATTTTGTTGGTCCCGGGTGGGCTGGCACAGGCGTTATCTCAGATGCCAGGATCGTGTATCTGGCTGTCACACGCGCTGCTCTAATGCAATAGCCGCTAACACTTGCAGATTTCCTCACGTTAAATCAGATTAATCACCAGCTACTTAAAGGAAACCACTGTCTGTCCCTGGTAATACCCGTAAAGATGATTTTCAAGGCTCCTTCCCTTGCTGCCCAGACAGCGGTGCCGTACGTTACGGTGAAACAGCCGGGTACCAACCGTGCTCAGCCACAGCCACGGCGCCGTTAACCTCCAAAATTCCCACTAAAATACTGAGAGACTCAGGCAGAGCAGCACTGACTGAGTCCCGAGTCTCACACAACCTGCACTCCTGGCAGCAGCAAACAGCCCCGTGACCAGGAATTTTTAAATATATCTGAAAAATAGAGAAGCAAGAAGAAAACAGCGGGAGCACAAAGTTACCCAACTGAACAGAGAAAGGGGGGTCCAGACAACGACCGCACACGTTTTACTGTACTCTCCAATTCTGCTTTTAAATGTCAGCACCGTCGGCGCACACAGGCGCCCTTACAACACACAACAAAGAAAAGTGCTGATGCTCGGGGAAGGCTCAGGACAAGGCCAGGGAGAGCTTACAGCCACCAGCGTCAGCCGACTTCTGCGCAGAGCCCGGCCATGCCACGGGGCAAGGAGCCGGGTGCTCGGCAGAGGGATGTTGCCTCCTCGGACGAGTTCAGGAGCTCAGAACCACGATGGAGACCCATGTCGGGGAGGAGGAAGAGGAAGAGGAGGAGGAGGAAGTCACAGTTATCCACAGTAGAAGCAATCTTGGATTTCAAGGTCTTGCCCCAAAGACTCACCCCGATCAGCTGCAAAGGTCTTGTCCAGCTGTCTCAAAGGGTGCCGCGGGGCTGGAGGACCCCACTGAGTTACGGAGCTGGGACCCTCAGGGACCAGGGAAACCCCTTTAGCCACACCCCCCGGCCTGGGAGCAGCGCACACACTCCTGGGCATTTGGAAACATTCAGGAGTAATATCCAGGTATAAAACGCAGGATCTAAGTGTAAAGCAGAAGGATTTGCCCTTGGCCGCTCCAATGACCTTGAGCCCCCTTGGCCGCCGAGCAGCTCTCCAAAAACTACAACCAGTGCCTGCTGATGGGGAGCTGCAGGAGGGCTTGAGGTGGCCCTTTGAAGGGGACATCAAAAGCCCGCGGTCCTCGCAGCGGAGCTAAGAGCAGCTTCCCATGGATGGTCTCTGCTGATCGGGGGGAGGCACAAACACACAAGTGAGCCTGGTGCGGTACGGAGACAATACCGAGAGCAGCCACGTACTTCGGCTGTTTCACCTCCAGACTGCTCAGGAAGGTGAAAGAACCGAGCTGTTCTCCAGCCCTGCAGACTAATTCAGTAAACACAAATTACGCTAAATATTAAGGACGGTTCGACATCAGAGCACTTGCTACCCAGGCAATCTTAAACCAGCATGATACAGCCTGGAGGAAGAATCACCACCCCAAAAAATTGAGGAACACCAAAATTAACTCAAGTCAGCTGCAGAATTAGCGGTGGGAAAGGTGATGCTCCCTAGCTGTCAGGACGGTGTTTGGACCGGGATTAAAGCTGATGCAATAACAACTTCCAGGCCGCTGGAAGTAGGACAGTGTGAGGGGTGACAGCGCTAGCTGGCTGCGCCTTCGGTGCCACAAAACAGCCAGCCACTTGCAAAACAACATTGTCCTCCCTCCACCCAGCGAAACGCCCCGGGACACCTCACCACCTTGGCATGCTCCTGCTTCAGCGGCTCCAGGACTTCCCCACAGGAGGTCACAGGGTGTCACCAGAGCCCAGGTGTCCCGTGAGCCAGGTCACACCTGGAGGAAGTGACTCTCCTGCAGGGGCCCAGCCCCAGCGGTGGCTCCGGGGCCAGTGGCACATCACCAAGAGCCAGCTGCAGGGGACCAGCCAGCTGCCCTCCTTCCTCACACGCCTGAGGATGGGGCCTTGGCACGGGATGCCCTCAGAAGTGGGACAGGGGCGACAACGGGGGCTTGAGGTGACTTCAGTGCTGGGATGGGGACAGCACAAGGGCTGCAGGTGGCATTAGCT
>NW_010388511.1:0-706 GCF_000710305.1 Buceros rhinoceros silvestris | reverse complement strand
GCACCCCCCCCGCCCCCGCCACCGGCCACTCCCCAGCACTGTTGGGGATCCTCTCACTGGAGACCCAGAAGGTCACTGGGGATCCACAGTGCTGACACACTCTGCTGGTGTGTCAGCAGCGAAGCTCGTGCCATGGGAATTGGCGACATCATTGTCATGGCGACCCACTTGTCCTTCATCTTGCTGCCAGAGCTCGGCTGGCGTTGTGTCACATGGTTGGGCAGGCATGTCATGGTAGGGGGCCACTTTGGTTGTGGGGACCTTCATCGGGAAGCTTGAGCCATGGGAATCGGCGGCATGATTATCGTGGCGACCCACCTGTCCTTCATCTTCGCGCCAGAGCTCAGCTGGCGCTGTGTGACGTGGCTGGCCAGGCATGTCATGGTAGGTGACCACTGCAGTGCACCACACTGCACCGTACAGTGATGTGGGGTGGGGTGGTCACTAGCGCCGTAGTGTTAGGTGGGAGCCAGGCTCCTTCACCAATCTCTCTCTCTCCTTTCAGGGGGGCACGGTGAACTTGCTTTCCCAACTGCAGCGGCCACAGCTGGAATAGGACGAGCACATGAAGGGCTCCACCGACAAGAACAAGGAACTGGACTATGGGGAAGAAGAAGACCTTAGCAAGCAGTTGTCTCCTGCCCCAGCAGCTCCCACGGACACTGAGCCGGCAGCGTCTGCCCTGGCCACAGCACCTCAAGAAGAG
>NW_010388510.1:0-5670 GCF_000710305.1 Buceros rhinoceros silvestris | reverse complement strand
GAGGGGGGCAGGCTGCGCCCTTCTCGCGTGTATAATACTTAAGTGTATGCTCATGTGCAGTCCCACTCCGCTGTTGCCCTCCCTGCCGAGCGAGTCCCTGCTACCAGGGCCGGGGCGTAAGGGATCCCGTTGCACTTTCCTTTTTATTTTTAAATTTTTCGGGGGGTTGCTTCAGCCCGGTTAAGCTGCACTTCACTGTATAAGGGAAGCATCTGAGCCCCACCGAGGGCTCAAGGGTTGGTGCTTGGCAGGGCTGGGAGATCCGGGGAAGGGTGGGTTCCAGCATCAGCGCTGAGGGATGCAGGCAGCACCTTGGAGGGCTGCCGACTCCCATCTCCTCGCCCAGAAAGGTGCCCGTGATCAGGGACAGCATAACCCTGACTGGGGAAGTCGGTACTGAGACCAGATGCGGTTTGTTCTTACCTCCCACCCACGGTGCCTCAGAGACAATTGCATGCCCCAAGCAGCAGAGGCTTCCCCAGTGAAGCAGGCAAGTGCTGTTCTGAGATTATTTTCTTGGGAATAATAAAAAAAAAGAAAAATAACCTTTCGAATTTCGAACCTCTCCACAACACCGCCTAGTCAAGAGCACATCAAATGCACCTCTGTTAGGCTCTCCTTACTGGTTGTAAAGTCGCTATGCTTAAGATTTTTGAGTGTCCGTTTAAGATGACTAAATCTATTTCAGACATGGGCTCTTTTACCCCCAGAAATTTAAAATGGACACTCCCGTCAATGTGAAGTGTGCAAAATGTTCTGTAAAAGAGACTTTGGAATACCTGACACTTTTTGACAGCTAAATCCTAAAAGATGGATTTCTGTGGAGATTTCTGTGCCCCATAAGAGCACACATCTGCAAACCCAGAGCAGGGCTATGCGGTCTGATGTTTTATGGTTACTCAGAGAGTGCCAGGTTTGCATTCAAAAGGTGAGTGAACTGCTGCTGGCTTTGCAGGAGTTTGTTTAGTTCAGCCCAGAGGTCATTGTCAGGGCAGAATGTGTGAACTGACTTCTGTTGCTGCCTTCACTGTGCAGTCTATGAATGGTAAATCTGAGGTCCTGGGGTGACCATCTGCTCACCTTTAAGATACCTCAATTAAAAAAGGAAAGAAAGCTGTAAGAGCTTGTGCAATTACAACCAAGAAGTGGAATGGAAACAGCAGATAACACAATGTACAGAAATAATCATTAAAAAAAAAAAATCTTTTTTTCCGGAGCCCTTTCTCTAACAGGGCTTGGTAAAATAAAGAAGCTCAGAAATTCAAAGCTGGGTAGCATCTCTGAGAAATGTACCTCTTGTGTAGTTTTATTTGATTACTGAATCAAACCTCAGCGTGTTCTTGAAGATTACATAAACATCTACCCTGGTGAAGCTGGTTTTGTATGTTCCTGTACTGTAAGTTATGTCAGGCATTTTTTGTTGTAAATGACTCCATATAACATAGCAGAGATTAAGCAGAATGTTACAATATACAACACACCAGCCATCTTCACCACAAAGCTTGCAAAAACATTTTCTTAAGACACGTTTTGAAGTGCTGACCTTTGTATTCATTGCTTTATGGTGACTCTACAGATGTGTTTACAACATCGAAATCTGGACAGATCTCTCTTGATTTCCCTCTTCCCCCACCAGAATTATCTTTTTCATTTTATGTGTGAGCTCTATACTCCCCTAGCTCTCTTATTTGAACGTAAGCTGTGTAAACACAACAGAAGAGATAGTAAGCCCATAAATCACAGGGCTGCCATCCCTTTGCACTGGCTGCTCCTTGAGAAGTGAAGCATTGCTGGGAATGAATGAGACTGAGAGAAGCAGGGACGGTATGAAGGGGGAAAGAAAGAAAAGGCATCTAGCCAGTACAGTGTAGCAGTAGTAGTGTCAAAGACCAAAGTTTTGGTGGTTTCAGAAAATTATTTGGCCCAGAGTAGGTGGTCCTTACTCATCTGAGCAATTGCATTCAGCCCTCTGCAGGCCCAGAGTGTCATAAACATTTCAGTTGCTCCCTTTTACTGTAAGTGGTTTTATAAAGAAGAATCCCAGCCTGTTATTGATTTATTTTTCTAAGCCAAGAAGTTATGCACGGGAATTTACTTGTTAATCCCAGTTCAAAATGTCACTTAATCCACCTCATCATTACTTCACTTACAGAATTTTCCATAGCTATAAATTCAACATTTCTCCAGAGACATTTTTTTTTTCAACTATATAAATACTTTTTAATAGGAACAAATCCCGCAGTCCTGAATCAGTAGCAGGCAGAATGCCCATGAACTGCAGCGAGAGCAGAACTTCCAGTCTGGCCCTTTAGGACTAAAGTCATTTCAGACACAGGCTATTTTCCCCCCAGAAATAACTCACACACGAATCAAGAATCACTTGACTTGCTCCAGCTAGCATTAGCACCAGTCTGAACAGCCTGCCACAGATGACGGAAATTCTTCACGGACAGGTTCGCTGGAAACACAGTCCCCCCTAGAGGCTGAAAATATGAAATATTTTAACATCATCTATACTGCAAATACATCCTGCTGTTCAGATTTTCAAATTCTTTCCTCATTTTTCAAGAAATCTATTTTTTATTTCAAGGAATCTATGCTCTTCTGGAACAAACCTAAGGAATTTCTTACTTTGACATGATGTATCTGGGTGTCTCTTCTTGCGGTCTTTGTGGTCTTACCTTCATATATTATGCAAAAATGCAACGTAGCTTTTAGGTGAAAATAGAGCAACATGAAAACTTAAGATGAGCCAACCTGATGCTAGAAGAAAATAAATGGAAAGGGGACATATTTACTTGTTCTTCTAATTGACATCAGCTTCTGGGTAGATATGTATACAAGAACTACGAGATGACAAAATTATGCACACAAAACATGAGCATACGTATGTACAGTAATAACACTTCGCAAAACTCGCTACTCTTGCTGTCTTAACAGCCTCCACATCACAGCACAAACTAAGGTAAAGGTGGCAAGAGAGTGTCATTTTTATTTTACAGATGGGGAGAATAAAACTCGGGAAGAAAAACCGTGATGTCCCGGAAGTCTAGGGTGATCTTAAAAACACCCCTCCACTACACTGCCAATCTTCACTACCGCTGCTGAAATCATGGCTTGAAGGTCCTCAGCAGTCACACAGTGCTACACTGATCCATCCCGTCTCACCGACATTGAAAGGTGAGCTGAGATGCAGCCCCACAAGAGATATGCTGTTCAATTATGTAAAAGCAGATGCTGGGATGAAAAAGACTGACACATCCCCCCACCCCCCTATTAGCAGCAGATTCTGCTCATGGTCCCAGAGAGTATTGAAAAAGTACTTCTCTAAAGCATACAAGTTATGGGGCTAAACCCAACCTGATAACCCTATATAATCCAATCACTACTTGCCGTTTCCTCACGTCCACAGGGCAGTATTGAATGTGAAGAAACAGGATGAAAAAGAATAAATCAGGAAATCTTTGCAGAGATACAATATTCAATACAAAATGCAGGAGAGTTGCCATGGCTTGCAGAAGAATCCTGCCCTCAGAATTGTCTTAGGAGGGCCCAGTTTGAGAAGAAGAATTAGAACAGACAGCCATGATAGGGACATACCCTGATTTATCAAAATTAGATTATTGACAACTGGTATGTGCTATGACAGCTTCAGGAGAGCCCAAATCAACAACCTGGGACTGATAGAGTATAAATCATAGTCAGCAAGTGTGTCTTCTAACAGTCTTATTTCTGTGACCCATATAGTTGTAGCAAAGGAACTAGATCCACACCTTCATTTCCGTCAGAAGTCTTTGGAGACTCTCCGAAGCACAGCCCTTCATTGCAGGCAGGAACATTTATGACTTTAAACTACAGATGACTCATTAGCTACTCCATAATATATATTACAGACACCTCATTTTTTCTCCCCATCCTTTTCACGTCAATCCATTCAGCATTATAGCAGGGATAAATCTACTCTGACACATGTTACGTAAGAAAAAGCTCAAGATACGGAATAGATTTGCTTGTGAACTTGTGAGAATAACCCTGTTTTACAGTAGCAGTCCATCAAGACAGCATGTCTAAATCATATTCCATGTTTCCTTTCCAATTAATGCCCTAGTCTTTGTGAATAATACACTGTCCACTTTAATAATGAATGTATGTAAATACGTGACACACTGCCAAGGAAATACAGGCCTCATTCAGATTAATGTTAATTTTAAAATACAGAGAAATAGTTTTTCATTTCTATGATGCCACTAAAATTGTCACAATTATATAGCATTTTTCAGTTTCTACTAACCAATCACTCGTATCAGGAAGGTTGTCCTCTGATAACTGCAGAAAGAAACAGTGTAACTCCTATGAGGGACAGAGAAAATGATGCTGTTATGTAAAGATGTGTATCTATTGAACTAAATTCTCAATCCAGCTCCTGCAGACTGTAGACTCTGAAATTACACTGGCAGCAAGCAGCAGAAAACCATAAAGGTGTAAAAGTTGAAAGGCCAACCAGAGATCATGGACTCATTTGTTAACTGGGCCTTATTATAAAGAAGCAGCTGATCATCAGTTGTCAGCATTGACTTTGAAAGGAATTAGCTGCCAGTAAAAGCCAAGGACATCCATTCAAATGCAGGTCATTCCATTCTCAACATAAAATTTGGCAGATGGGGTGTGGGTGTGGGTGTGGGTGTGGGTGTTGGTCAATTGAGTTTAAGGGTTTTTTCTGCATTTATATGGGAATTACTTGTAAAACTCTTAAGTGTAATCCAAGTATAAATTCAACCACCAGTAAAGTTCAGGGTTTTTTATTTGCTTTCTCTCTTTAAAGTATTTAATGTGGTACTGCCTTTGGAAAACTATGCCTGATCAAGTGATTTGACATCAACTGAACTTCAAGAAAAAGGGAACAGAATTCCCCAGAAGGACAAAACAATGGAATTCCATCTTTTTGCAGCAAGATTAAACAGAGAAAACCTGAAAACTGTTGGTTTTTTGCTTGAAAGCCTTTGTGAAAGTAGTTCCTTATTTATGGGGCCATAGACTAGATCCATGCCTGAAACTTGGAGATCAATGATTAATTACAAGGAATTACTGCACTATACTTCAGATGAAATCTTGTCTAGTTCCAACTGCTAGGTGAAAAAGCATGTCTGTTTTATCGTTTGCTCTAAGTCCCTAAACACTAGCAAAATGCAGTGCGTAACGGGACTCATATTGTCATTTTGTAAAAAGAAGGACCGATATCCTGAACAACTGCAAGCAGATATCTCCAGTAAACGAACTGCATCTCCACAGAAATGAGAGGACAACTCACCAGGCTCCACTGACATGATTTGAGCTCTGCAAGGTTACTCCTCAGAAACGTTGGATTTTAACAGACTGAAAGTTATCTTTTCTTTCTCTTCCATAAATAGCAAAGATTAATAACAGCAAAGATTCTTTTCATGGCTGTTCAAGGAGGAATGCCTGCCACCCTAGACAACTCACAACAGGGGCAAAATGCTAATATAAAGGTTACTTACATTAGTCGTTGGTCTTACAGCACATGCATACAGAAGTCTCATGGCATAAAGATACCAGACATCTACACTTTGGCTGGATATTCAGCGCTACAGGCAGTATCAGTTTTCATACTATTTACATAACGGTGTGTCCTGGGTTCAACATGGAGGAACC
>NW_010388509.1:0-1227 GCF_000710305.1 Buceros rhinoceros silvestris | reverse complement strand
ACCCCCACCTCCCCACCTTTTTCTAATCCTGTTGTGTAGGAGGTGGGGAAAATGCTGGTATGCTTACAGAAATACCCTTCTTACTGTAAATATAAAGAAGAGCATGAGCGTGAAAGAGGCTGGGAGGTCCTCTCTGGTCAGTAGCATAAACTAGTGGAATTTATCGAAGTCACTGACAATCACCAGCCCTTCAGTTGTCTTTCCAGTATGCTTTGATACAGGGGAAAAAAGAAAAAAGTATGAGTAGTTGCATCTGGTCAGTAGCATAAACTAGTGGAATTTATCGAAGTCACTGACAATCACCAGCCCTTCAGTTGTCTTTCCAGTATGCTTTGATACAGGGGAAAAAAGAAAAAAGTATGAGTAGTTGCAATGGCAGGAGGAAGACGGTACAAAGGCAGGGGTACTTCGCTGCCGATTTTTTAGAAACAGCTGTTAAGAACAGCCTGGTAGTATGGCCAAGTTCTAGTTCTGATTTTTTTTTTCCTAGCCATGCAAGATGTGAATATCAATCTAAAATACCTGTTTTCAAACTGCCCAGTCTTATAGTACTGCTTTCTTGCAGTGCCCATGAGAATGACTCAGACCCTGCTCTGTAATTAAACAGGCAGATGTCAATTTTCCAACATTCCCCTCATCTCTTTACCCCTTTTCATTCTGTATGGCGGGGGCGAGCAGAACTAGTCTACGGCCTCTGCAGCTCCAGCGAAGGTCTCTGCCCATGGGCACCAGCTGGCTCTGGTCAGGTCTCAGGGTGGCAGGCTCTTCCTCCGTGGGGAAGGAGGGGGGTCAGTTCACCGTCTGTTCGGAGAGGAGCTCGTGCCCATGAAATGTACAGGTTGACAGCAAAGAAAAAGGTATGTTTCTTCCCATAAGCTGCAGGAACCGCCTGCCGCAGGAGGCTGTAAACGCGCCCTGGGCCTGCGCTGTCGCCCTCGGTCAGGAAACGGGACACCCGGTCAACCGCCCCCCTCTTCTGACCAGGCGTGGCGGCTCCTACCTTGGAGTGCCGCCTCGAGCAGTGGAAGCAGCGGGTGTAACGAGGCAGGGGTGCGGGGAGGGTGCGAGGCGCAGCCCCGCAGCTCTGGCGCAGGCGGGGCAGGGGCCGCGCTGCAGAGCAGCAGACTGCGATGGCAGGAGGAAAGGGAGCCCCAGGCTGCGAGAGGCGGTGAAGCAGGGCGGGAGAGCCGGCGGCGACCGGCAGAGACGAGGGATTTGCCCGGAGGC
>NW_010388508.1:0-5105 GCF_000710305.1 Buceros rhinoceros silvestris | reverse complement strand
TCACGGCCCTTTGAGATTCCTCTGTGCCAATAGTGTCGTTCTCAAAAATGCGTATTTCTTACCGCAAGGTGAATATTGGGGGTGATGAACTGCAACATACTCTGCAGCTATTTGGGAAAAAAAGCCCTCCAAAACTTTTCAGTGTTGCTAGGTTCATTTTTGGAAATTCCTTTTCTTGAGCAATGTGTCTTTTCATCATACAGAACTCAGTGGTTTTCCAAATACAATCACCTAAAAGTAATTTCAATAGGTGAGTTTGAAAAAACTATTCGTTGTGCCTCACCAGCTCTGAAGTTCCACAGCTGAAACATGGGAATTTTCACCACGTGTCTTCGAAATCATTTCTCTCACCTAATCCATATGATGATATTGGCCTAGGTACCACGGTTTTTAGCTAGCCTTGGAATATTCTACAGAGACTCTTTCTTGCCACAGAAGAGTTTCAGTATGTGCTGGTTTTGGCTGGGGTAGAGTTTCTTTTCTTCCTAGTAGCTGATGGGGCTCTGCTTTCGGTTTGTGCTGGGAAGAGTCCTGATCACCCAGGGGTGTTTTTGTTATGGCTGAGCAGTGCTGACACAGAGTCAAGGCCTCTCCTGCTCCTCACACCACCCCACCAGGGAGCAGCTGGGTGTGCACGGGAAGTTGGGAGGTGACACTGCTGGGACAGCTGACCCCAGCTGACCCAAGGGATAGTCCATACCATATGATGTCATGCTCAGTAATAAACTAGAGGGAGGTTGGTTGGGAGGCCACTGCTCAGGGATGGCTGGGCATCGCTCGTTGGGGGTGAGCAATTGTTGTCGTTTGCATCACTTTTCTGTCTTTTGTTTTTTTCTCTCGCTCTGTGATTTTCCTTTTCATTACAAGGTAGTATGATTGTGATTATTTCAATTATTAAACTGCTCTTATCTCAACCCATGAGTTTTCTCACTTTAACCCTTCCAATTCTCTTCCCCCCCCCGCCCCCATCCTGCTGGGGAGGGGAGTGAGTGAGTGGCTGTGTGGTGCTTAGTTACCAGCTGGGGTTAAACCACAACATGGTATAACATTGACGTTTATGGATGTAAGCTATATGGACACAGATAATGAAGTCTTCTGAAAGAGTGATAATTTCTGATCAATCTTCCGAGAGTCCTGGAGGACCAGAACACATAGTTTCATTGTCCAGATGGCAATTATCCTTCGGGTTATAGGACAAGTTCAAGGGAGGGACTCCTCCAAGGAGCTGCATGATTTGTCTGGGGCTTTAAACTAGTATCAGTGCACAATTTTCTTACAAACCTGCTTTTTATCCTAAGAAACAAATAAGGATTAGAAGCTTTCTGTGGAAAAGGGAAAGATCTGTAATAGGGCTAAGCATGGCAAAAATCACCAAAGCCATCAGATCCTATCACAAGTGGAGGACTAATAATTCCTAATCTAGTAAAATTTTTGTTTATAATTCCAACTCCCTGTGACTTTACAATTTCTTTGTCCAAAACATGCCATTGGCATAGCAACAGGTTATCATCAGATGACAGATCATAGATCATAGAACAATGTTTTTCCTTTGATATAGCTCTAATATCTTACTAGGTAGCACTCTAGGCTATGAAGGAGAGCTTCCTTTTCCTTCTTCTCCTTGGGGTTAATATTTGGTTTCGCACCCACCTGAATTTCAGGAAATTCACTATCTGAATTGGGAAGCTTGACCACACCTGTCTTCATCTTGGTACTTGCTTTGTTCTGCCTTTTTCCTTCTTTGATCTACTCTCATGTTGAACTGACCAGGTACTGTTAACAGCAGGAAAGGCATCACATCGGGCTGGCTGGTAAACTCCTTGAAGGAAAAGGTCTCCCTGAAACTCTCTATGCTACTTGCTTAAATCAAGAGGACACTACTGACCTCTTCCCAGGCTACTGCCAGAGCTCACATCAAAAGTCCTGGGTCAGAATTCCTGTGGTTCTTGTGTTCCTAAGGCCCTGATGACAGACATCTAGTGGACATACCTCACCAGGTCCCTCCCATGCTCCTATCTGCCTCTCAGGGGTCCCTTCTAGAGGCACCCGTGAATCCCAGGACTCCAGGGCTCGTGGCAGCAGGGCAGATCATGACGCAAACTGATCTCAAATGAAGGCAAACATAGTATTTGTGAAACACAACTCAGAGGTCATCCAGCAGGCAGACTGCTTCGGAACAGCTCCTCAAGCCTTTCGGTGAGAGCTGTGAAGGATGAACACACTCTTGTGCATTCAGCTTGAAACTGGAACGCCTCCTCCTGCCCCTCCGTCTTTTCTTTAAGATGACAAACCTTTGAATGAAATATAAATACCCTCTTCTGCTCAATGCTGCTGAACATTCCACAGACCCATTGTAAGAAGTTTTTTTCAGGGTCTTTCAAAAAAAATAACACTCTGGGGGTACATCTTCAGCTGCAAACAAGTCTCTCATTAAATGCAGAGATGCTGCAGCAGAATGCTGGCAGCTTCAGGGGCACAGGAAGGAAGGAGGGATTGGAGAATTGAGGGCAGCTGTGTCAGATATTTTAAATCGACAAACAACGGCAGCTTGCATTTCCAGAGGTCCATGTTCCTAGTTCAAGTATTTCAGCCAGCTGTATCATATTGGACTCCGAAAAAGTAAATACATTTGTCCAGGCTGATGCAAGATCCTGGGAAAGGGAAACCTAGTGAGAGCATGGTCTGGCGGGGATAAAGCTTCCCAGGACCAAAAACCAGGGGAGTTTCTGAGGCTAGTGCTTGTACATCCTACAGAGCTGGGTGGTGGAGGCGCCATAGATTCTCTCTTCCCAAGTCTTTCCCACCTGGGAGCAGCTGGTTCAAAGACACCCCATCTGACCTCGGAACATCAAATTCCCCGTTGCTGGAGGCCAGGAGAGTGTTGGGGGAAGGATTTTGCATCTTTTGCTCCTTGTAAGTGTGATCAATGGTCAGAGACAGGCTGCTGGTTTATGATGTTCTAGTGCAGTGGTGTTTAAAGTGGGGTGCATAAACCTCTGGGGTGTGGGAAGAGAGCATTAGAACCTCAGTAGTATATGCATATAATTACAAATATATATACACTGAGGGTGTGGGCTCAAAAATGTTTGGAGACCACTACAAGTGCCTTACGGATATTTGCTCTGGGAACTGCTGATCTCCATACACAACTGGGGTTCCCTGTAGCTGCACCAGCTCCTCCTGAAATTTCCCTCCTGCTGTGGTTTAGATGTGTGCTGGAGCGAGGTGGTATCAGGACCATCCCAAGGCTCCCCAGTGCCTGAGAGCGGCAGGCCCAGCATCAAGTGCTGAGACCAGTAGCTTCAGCAGAACGAGCCAGGTGGCACTGGGGCTGTTTCTTGACTCTCCAGCTCCCAAGAAGAGCAGCTCCAGCTGCACCTGGCAGGCAGCATTTGGGCTGTCCTGGGTGCCATGGCACTGAAGAGCAGCAGCCGCTCCGGCCACCCTGGGCTAGACTGGATCCGACACCACTCATGGTTACAATGTTGGGCACAAAAGCCATACAGCCAAACCAGAAAATCGGGCTGACCAGTCATGTGCCAGCCCCAAGCACTGGCCCCCATCCCAGTAAAGCTGGCTGCTCATCTCCTTTGCACCGAGAGATCCCACACTCATTACTTGGTAATCCTCCTCTGATTTCTCAAGGGGCAGTGTTAGGAAATGGGACTTGGGGGGTGTCTCCTCTTCCAGAGTTAGCAGCACCTTCCCCAGACCTTCTTTCCTACCTTCCTTCCAAGGTTAGCCTTGGCCGGCCGCCCAGCCCCTTGGCCATGTGCCTCAGGTCTTGCTGGCCTCTGGAGGCGGCTGTTCAGGGTCACTGCAGAGCAGTGCCATTCCTCAGCAGCATGTTCACACCCTGTCTGCACCCATGGTCTCTGGCCCTTCCCCACTCCCCTGTGACAGCTCTTCCCGACCTCAGGGCACAGCTTTGCTGTCCCCCAGGGTGCTACCCGCCCCAGGGAGGGCAGCCTTGCCCTGACAGGGCCCTGGCAGCCTGGCATGTGCCAGGGAGTGGTGCTAGTGCAGTCAGGCTGGTGATGAGCGTGCAGCTGGATCTGGGCCACCCTGGAGTCCCTGCTCCAGCCTCTGTTCCCTGTGCTGACAGAGTTGGGGGCTCAGCCTGGCGGCTGTTCCTGCTGCCACGGCACTGTCTCAGCCCACTGGGGTGCAGGCTCAGGGTGGCTGTGCTCCACTGGGGCTAGGCAGTTCTGCCAGTTTGGAGGATTGCTGCCTGGTCTGGGGGAAGGTGCCTGGTTTGGGGGTGTTTCTACATTTGGCAGTTTTCTCTGGACTTGGGGGACAGTTAACAGACTTAAGGTGCACCCCTGGGCTTGGGGTATTTGTGGGTTTGGAGGTTATTGACAGGTTTTGGAGGTGCGTGCCTGGTTTTGATGGGTGTTGTCAATTCTAGAGGAAACTTCAGGGTTTGGGGTGTTGATCTGTAAGGTGCGTGCTGCCAGGTTTGAGGGCTGCTGCCAGGTGTGAGCTGTATCTGTATTTAGGTAATGCTACCAGGTCTATTTTCAGTCTGTGGGTACTGCTGTGTTGAAGGCTGTTGAAAGCAGCATCTGCCACAGTGGAAAGATCCCCTGTCTCCACTGCAGTGCCAGCAGCGCATCTCATAGCTGGGCACCAGCGTGGTCATGCTGCACTCTCTGGCTGCCTGTTTCAGCAGCTCAGACACCTGTCTGACCACCCTTGGGAAGAGCTGGGGTGTGACCCTCACATGTTTTTAACATGCCCTGCATCCTGGTTTCAACTGGAATAGAGTTAATTTTCTTCCTAGTAACTGGTACAATGCCATGGCTTGGATTTAGTGTGAAAATAATAATGCTAACACAGTCACGTTTTAGTTGTTGTAAATAGCACTTACCCTAAGTTAAAGATTTTTCAGTTTTCCGTGCTCTGCCAGGAAGCAGGTGTACAAGAAGCTGGGAGGGAGCATCGCCAGGACAGCTGACCCGAACTAGCCAAAGGCACACTCCATACCATAGAACATCATACTCGCTGTAGAAATTGCGGGGACTTGGCCGGGAGGGCTGGGTCGCTGCTTCAGCATCGGTCTGCAGATGGGGAGCAATTGCATTGTGTATCACTTGTCTTTT